>NC_053121.1:4391253-4571253 GCF_010015445.1 Perca fluviatilis
TTAAGTGCTTTCTGAAACTTACAAAAAAAATACAATCATGGTCACAGTATCCATGTTATGGCGATTCCTGAGGGGACAAAGGGGATGCGTGGCACAATAAAGTTCTTTCAGAGTTGGCTACCAGAGTTCCTCCACCTGCAGATTAAGTTAGCTAAACTGGAGCAGATAAAGCACACCTGTGCCCTTGGCCAGTGTATATTATATTTCATTATTTCTCAAACATGGGACATGTAACATATAAAAAGGTGAAGTTGATGCTCTGGGAACGTGGCATATTTCAGAACATATGCATTATTGGATCCTGATGAGGTGCAAATTATGGCTGATAAAGCCTAAAAGACCTTCGGCAATCTCGAAGAAGTCGCAGAATTCAAATCTCCCCTGGAATAGACAGATGGCATGACTGCCCGACTATAATATGTTGTGTTGGTGTCAGACAGTATGTATTATAATGTATGCCACGTAGTTTTACAGCCAAGAGTTGCCCTTTAAATTGCTTAAATTGTACCAAATATAACTCGCAATTCAACATTACACAAGGTTATTGTACATCTGTTGAAGAAATGTTCAAGCAAATCTAAGCACTTTGTTCACTTTGTCTATGAATACGGTGATAGAATGTCAACAATATCATTAAAATGTATAATTATAAAATGAACAAATCATTATTTAGTGTTTGTCGAGTTTAATTAGTTCAGGATGTTGACACTTCTTTCTAAGATAGTGATATTTTCAGTCCCCTTTCTACACATTTATTTTCTTCTGCAATAAAAGAATTATGCATGGTTTTATTGTTTTTAATTGCTTTTAATATGCTTGTTTTATGTGTTGGTGTTATTGCTTATCTGTTTTTAATGTGCTATATGTGCTGGTTTTACTGTATAGTGTCTTTGAGTACCATGAAAAGCGCTATATAAATAAAATGTATTATTATTTTATTATTATTATTATTATTATTATTCTTATTATTATTATCTGAGTTAAGAGAGACCATCTTTGCTGGATTAGATCTTCTAAGAAATAGAAGTCAATTTTAAAAGCTTTTATTACTATTCATTAAGCCATACAAAACATACATATGAGTAAAGCCCTTGGACCAGATGAGCATAGTAATGCCTTTGATAAAACGTTTAATAGAATTCTGTTTATAATCACTAATTTCTTCTCATCTTTGAGGCATGCCAATATTTCTTTTCCCCTCCTCTTTTTCCAGTGTCAAAAAATATTTTCTCATGTAGGCCAACTGCTTACATGTGAAGTGAAGGTGGGAGAAGGGGGGCCGGACTCTCCTTACATCACGGTTGGGCAGAATTTCACTGATAAAGATAAATGTTCTGCTGAGGATTTTATATCCCATCCAGATGGACACTTAAGAAACTGAACAGATAGCTTAGCTCTTTATATGGCGCAAGCGCAAACCTTAAAATATAATAATAATATAGATTTACTTGAAAATAAAGTTTTAACTGTTGACCTCTGTCTTATCCCAGTTCGGCAACAACCAATGTGTATACCTTCATTATCAGAAATAACTTAAAAGCATGGAAGTGTGTGATGTGATAATATAAGTGGATGCTCAAAGGCTCCATCTCCTTAATCATGACTTCTTAAGATTCTTGAAATTCAGGCATTTTATTATCTCCTCCACTACTTTGATGGCTTACAGTACAGTTTCAGTTATTCTACATCTATTCTTTCTATAGAAATATTTGCTCAGGATAGTAAAAAGGGAAAGGCAACTGTCAGCAGTAAGTGATGATGACGTCGAAGAATAATGCACAAATGTACGGACGTATGTAATTGTACAGAGCAATTCCATTGAGAATTGTTCGCATCCTTCACATCTTCTCTTATGATATGGTAGATGCTTTTTTAATTCTAATTTATCACAGATGTGTACTTGAACCCATTGTTTACAGCCTTGTGTCATGTTGCAGTGATACTGCATCTAAATCCTGAAATAAACTGAGAAAACATTTCAAGTTGATTTGGAGATTCTGTTTCATTATTACGTTCTTGTTCAAATGTGTAAACAGCTGAAAAGACACATCTGTATAATATTACACCCTTTGCAGCTTTACAGGGAAAATTCAGTCTCAGTCTGCAGTGAATCACTGACAAGTCCTCACAATTACTCTTTGGCCCAGAATTGAATAAATACTTCTGGAATACATCAAACCCACATGAAACTGGCGACTTTTTACAAATCTGGAAACACTTTCTTAAAGCTGCTCTAATCAATATGTTGTATAAATAGATTAAATGTCTGTGTGTAATGTGAAAAGGGTCAATTGTAGTGATAAAGCCACAGAGAATTATCATCCAACTCTGCAGTTTACTTCAGCTCTACACAGCTCTTTGTTTTACTGCCCACAACCTTACTTTTTCGGGTTCTGTCTCAACGCTCTCGTCAGCATTGTTTCTAACAGCAGCAGGCAGCTGTTTTCATCAAAAAAAAGCTCTAAAAACCCTACTGTACACTACCTGCTCTGCCCCAACCCCACAGACAAAGGAAGCTACTAGTTGGTGAACATAGTGGAGCATTTAGCAGCTAAAGAGCAGATAATATTTTTTCAGGAGTTGGAGGAAGCCAAAACAGAGAATATGGTGGCCGGGTTGGTTCAGTGGGTAGAGCAGGCGCACATATACTGAGAGGTTTATGCCTCGACGCAGAGGTCCAGGGTTTGAATATGACCTGTGACGATTTCCTGCATGTCTTCCCCCTCGCTCTCCCCTTTCTCACCTAAGCTGTCCTGTCAAATTAAAGGCGGAACCCCCCTCCCCCCCCAAAAAAATAAAAATAAAATAAAATAATAATACTCTAGAATATGAATCTCCAACCAGTTTAATAATCCATTCATAATTTCAGTAATCTATCTGGCAAAAATGTAAAAATGAGGAATTGCATATATCTGAAAAATGCTTGGCTTTTAGGTTGGACAATACATGCAATCTGAAGATGTCATTGAGGGCTCTGGGGAGTATTTTTCATAAGTCAGAATTTTTTACTCATCTTTAACGATTCATTGTTTAAAGGTGCTGTAGGTAGGATTGCAAAGATCCAGGACTTTACGAACATTGACAACTTCTCAGTCCCTCCCCCCTTTCTGCTAAAGCCCAAAAGTTCTACTGGAACATAGGGTCAGTTTCAGCAAATATGACAGAAAGTTAGTTTTATAAGTCTTCCCTACTGCACCTTTAATCTGAAAAACAACTGGCAAGATTAGTTTCTGTTGTGAATATTTGAATGTATTTGTAGTTATTGATATGTGTTTGTCTTTGCGTTTTGTTTTTGTGAAATTAAACTTAAAAATATATATATAAAGCTAAAAGTAAAATTGAAAATCTAAGTATACATTATTCTTGGAAAAGCTTCAGAACCACGGATAGCAACTGCTTCCTCCCAGATGGACTCCAGGTGATCTCACTGGTTTTCCCAGCTTCTTCACTCTGGTCCACACTTGCTGACTGAGCTCCCATTTTACAGCCCGGAGGGATAATTGCCGGCCAGCATGGGATAAAAAAAAAAAAAGGAATTCTTCCAGATAGAAAGCTTCCTTCAGTGTTATCTGTTGTTCGTTTTTGAGCATTTGTTTGTGAATTCTTGGCAATTTGGGATGAGACGCAGTTTCCTTTCACAGCCTCTGAGCTGCTGCTGATGCTGCTGGTGTGAAGTATCATCAAGTGGAGCTAGTTTGGCAAGCCGAGGCCCATCAAACAGCGAGGATGAAAATTTCAGTGTGATGAATGTTTTTTCGCGTATTGAGCTCACACGTGTGACTGAGCTGATTGAGAGCTTGGGAGGATTGACAGGCAGATTGAATATTGGACTCTGAGACTGAACATTGAATGCATTGACTGTAAATTGACTCAGTCACCAAATTTTTTTTTCCTGCAGACCCCATCTTCTTCACTTGTGAGTTTGTTCTCAGAGTCCGTTTTTTAGGGTCTGGAATAGAGCCCGACCAATATATCGGCGGACCGATATTATCAGTATCAGCATTTATAATGGCCGATAAATGAATATTTATAAAATAAAGTGTTGGCGTTGCATAATTTGTCCACCAGAGGGCGCTCTACAATCGTGTTCAAACCTTTAAGTTTCATATCTTAAGTTTGTATTTTTATACATTTTATTTATCAGAACTTTAATATATTTTGATGTTCCTCTTTTCTGTAGTACCAATAAAACAAAAAAGTTTATTTTTAAACTTCATTATCATATTATCCCTCCTCCACACAGTTGCTAGTAGCCAAGGAGGACATGGAGGTTTAAAAAAACATGATGGAAGAGGTAATTATCTTCACTAGAGTTTCCGCACGGGTAAATTACCGGACGCCACAGTCTTCTGAACATAGCCATACTGAGAAATACAGATAGAGTTTTGTGGAGCGGACAGTCTTCATTAGCTTTGTAGCAAATCACTTGGCAATGGCTTGAATGTAATGGACGTTCATTAATATAAAAAAATGTACGCACTAAAGCTTTAATAAAGCAGCATAAAAAGAAAAAAACATTCAAAAAATTCAAAGATCCAATGAGACTCAGTCATGATAACAATAATAATAATTAGTAATACTCAAAGTGTCTTCCCACAGATGTGAACTTTTTAAGCATGTAAGCACGCAGCTGGAATCTTATAATTCTATGCTGACGATATGTGTAATCAATTCCCTAATTAACTACTTAAACGGTTCAACCAATCACCATCAGTGTCAATTAACAGTCAAAGCGATCTCCCCCAGATTCCACTGCCATGATTAGCCGGCTACATGATGGGCAATTACAGTGAGGAGTACGCAACATTCAATGCAAGCCCTATTACAATTATACAAAGCCTTCAGATCTCAGAGCGAGAGAACGAAACAAGGAGTGAGATGGAAAGGAGGAGGAGGGAGAAAGAGTAACAAAGAGGAGAAGAGATGAAAGGGTATTTCTTCAGGAGGAGGAGGAGACCTACAGTGTTGGATTTGTTCAGATTTAACAAAGGCGTTGGGAGCTGCTGGTAAAAGACACTGGTTAGGAACAGCAACATCGTGTGCAGCACTGACTGCATTTCCAACCAAATACATGTCATATTGTTTGTTTTTTTATTATGACCTGGACCATGAAGGAAAAGTTGAATTTATTGTATTATTTGTGTCTATTATAAGGGTTCAGCTGTGCTTGAAATGAAGTGAATCGTATGAGTCAACTATGTTTAAAAGCAAAAGGTGCGTATACCCTTTCAGAATGGCCACGGTGTAAGACGCTGCTGTGATATCCTTCTCTGGCTGCATTCCACTTCTTCCCATCTTTGTAGCCTCAACACAATGGGTCGTACAAATGGGGTTAACAGTGCACACCTTCAGACCTTAAAGGCTGTTATGGTGTGGCACTGGTTTGCACATATGAAACATGACAGAGGTAGTTGAGGGAAGAACGTAAATAAAAAGTGAACTTGTGTAAGAAGTTAAAGCCATGCCAACTTTCCCACCTCTGCATACAGTACCTGGCCAACTGCTGCGTGAAACGCTTTGACCCCTCAGATTTATCTTGTGACCCCTTGGATGGGTCGTGACCCTTAGGTTGGGAACTGGTCTAATATACCCAGAGATGTTAAAGAGATAGCTACCATGGTATGAACAGTATTGGAAAATCTCCCAAAACATTACAGTAAAGTATATATCAACATATTCCAATCCATACAGTAGACTGTAAAAACAAAACCGTACTCTGTCCTCCCACTGCACAAAAGTGAAGACAAAATATCCCAGATACGGGTGCTGCCATCTTGTAATTTTGGAGCCAGAGTCTGCGGAGTAGTGATCAGGCGGTGGAGCCGCGGTATCAAAGTCCCGCCCATACACTCGCCCGACTAATTGAGTCAATCACAGCTGTCAATCACGGTGTTTCTCCCCTTTTTTATAGCATTGACTAACTAATAAAAACCAAACTAAACAGAAAAATTGACACTTGAACAAACACCAGCGTGATCAGAACTACCTAAAATGACAGAAACAATCTCTTGTTTACTTTGGCCCATGTCCTATCCGCTAACATAGAGGGGGCGGGATTTATGCAGCCAGCCACCAAGGGGCGATCAAGATGTTTTGGCCTCATTTATACAGTCTATGCATCAACCCCTGGTCCAATACTACATAAACATAGGTTGCTTCCGGATGTTTACACCAGCTGAGGACCTCTTAAGGAAATATGGACTACAAGGTCCAGACCTCGCTTTGCTTTATTATGCCAGAGCATGAACGTGCAATCATATGTCAAGGAGCGTCTTCTGGTTTTCATTCACTCCCTCATCTACAGGTGAAGACCTCATCAGGTTTCACCTTTCAGCTGATCAACCCATCAGCAGCTCTGCTTATTATTTTTCATAATCAGCTGTTTCTGGCACGTTGTGTTTTATTTTCTGTTATGAAGCAGGCCTGTGCAAGACTAATTTCCCATCAGGACCAACTGACAGCAGCGGCGTGATGGAGTGGTGGTTGGGAAGGGGGGTGGGGGGTGTGGTGTCTGGGGGGGTTACATGTGTAGACAGCCTGAGCTTGCTGTTGAGCCTTGAGCGGCTCCACTCCAGCAGCGGGGGGTTAAGTACCTTGCTCCAGGGCCCTTCTATGGTGGCTGCTGAGGGACAGCAGTGCGTGTCACTTTCCTCGCTCACATTCTCCCCACTGGATTCAAAACAGCAACACGGTTGCCAAGTTATTGTGCTCCCACAACAATACCTAGCTGAAGTGGAGAGGCTGACTGTTACACAGTATAAAATATACCTCTTACAATCCTCCTTACTATTGTAGCCCTGTGTGAAACAGGCTTTTCTCATTTGTATTCATCCAGAAGGAATTTCCTGAACATGGATATACTCCCCATCTCTTTCTATCACAGTCATACATTCAGTGAGGTGGCTGTGGATCAGCAGGTACAAGGGGTCGTCCACTAATTTCAGGGTTGGCTGAAAATGGGCGCTTTGGATAAAAGCTCTATGTAATTGCAGTCCACACTGTAGCCTAAACTGAGAGCTGGCCAGTTCAACCGGGGTCCAGGCTGACAAGCTGTTCTGAATTTTCAAATAGCCCCTTTATTACTTTTTATGTCTGATTCCTTTTACAAATCAATGTTGTAATACATTCCAAATCATGCAGAGGAAGAGAATTATATTCCACGTCTTCACTTCTGTAATGTAAGTCAATGTAATACTGCACAGCATTGATCATGGCTGCAACTACCAAATATTTTTATTACAGATTTTAGCCTGACCCATTCTGACTTTGTGGTTATGATTTTTGAAATGTTTTTTTTTTTTTTCCAAGATATGTACTTAGCAGAATATTTAACAGTTTAAAGATCCACCTGTCAGTGCTCTCTGGTGGACAAACTATGTAAAGGGGAGACCTTTTTCTAATTACCTCAAACATAGCGGCCGACATGTACACCGATCGAATAAATATGCATAGGGCTGCTTGATTATGGGAAAAAAATCCCATTTAGTCTATAAGATGTCAGAAAAGTGGAAAATGGCCATCACAAGTTACAAGAGCCTTAGGTGCGGTCTTCAGATGTAATGCTTTGTCCAACTGAAAAGGTATTCAATTACCTGCGCTATTAACAGAGAAGCTGTGATTCATCAGCAAAGCTGGAACCAGAAAATGTTTGGTGTTTTTCCTTAATAAATATCAATTTTATGGATTATCAAAATAGTTGCCGATTAATTTAACAATCAACTAATCACAGCAGCGTGTAAGAGTGCTACAGAGCCCAGTAGCACAAAGCTTATCATACATTTAATGGAAACATTCAACACACTGTAGGCTAAGGAAGCAATTGTACAGCTTAATGCATACTGCAGAGATGCACAATCAACACACATGCAGCATTAAAGTTCCACTGACATCTCAGAATAATCACAATCCAACTTCACTCCTTCATCATGTGTCCATGACTCTACAGTGGGCCTATGTATCCCCAAAAACCCACAGCAATCACCACCAGATCTGTGCAGTTTGCCAGGTAAACTCACCTGAGCCAGCACATTTTCTAAGCAGAGCTCATTTTTAGGACTAGAATGAAATAAACTATGTAGTATCAAACTGTCAAACTTAGGCTTTGTGTTATCTTTAACATATATTCACGTTTTTTCTGATGTCTCCCTACATCGCTGCTGCTCACCATGTCCCCGCTATGTCACTAAAACGGGTGCGGGTTCACGTTCAAATCAAACATTCCTTAATGGTCACAATGAGGTAGTAAAAGCCGGCGCGTGTGTGTGTGCGTGTGCGTGTGTGTGTGTGTGTGTGTGCTACGTGTGCATGCTGAGCCCCCCCCCCCCCCCGCCGCAACAGGGGCGGCGGGGCAGGGGGCAAAAAAAGGGGGGGGGCCCCGTTTTTTTGGGGCCCCCTTTTTCTCTCTTTTTCCGCCCCACCCGCGTCGCAATTTAATTATTTACCCGACCTTATTTTTTTTTTTTCCCAAAAAGCGGGGATGCCATGTCCGGTCATCCCTCTTTAAAAGCTTCCACATTAAATACACACACACATAATAATGATAATAATAAAAACACAGAAGAGAATAAAGCAGTGTGCGCAGGACTTACCATGGTTGTTCCAGCTCCCAGTCTCTGAAAAAGTCGAATTCAAAGAGATCCATTGCCGTTTCGGCTGGTGGTGTTGGTGGTTAAAATCCAAAGCTGGTGCTACGTGGTTCTACATAGGCTACTGATACTGAGTGTGACTGAGTGTGTGTGTCAGAGAGGAGGGAGAGTAGACACAAGCGGCTGCCGCTGCCAGGAAGCTGCTACGTGGTCGAGGCAAGCTGACAGGCAGGCAGGCAGAGGGGGAGAGAGAGGGAGAGAGAGAGAGAGTGAGCGCGCGCGCGCGCACACACACACACACACACACACACACACACACACACACACACACACACACACACACACACACTGGAGAAGGCTGAAGAAGACAAGTCGCACTGAGATATTCACTGCAAACATTTTCCTTCATAACAAGTAGAGCTATTTATACCCCCCCCACACACACACACAAACACACGCACACACAAAAACTAAAATATAAAATATAAGGGGCACCTTATGTTAAAGAGTGGCTTGGCAACAGCTGGAAAAAAAGTGTACTAATTGTGCGTGGTGTTACAGATAACGGTCATTCTTATCTTGCAGGAAACCAAATACACTCTTCTGAAATGTCACTTTATTAGATATCACCTCTCTGACTATATGTTTGAGTCAGAAACTTGAGACTCTCGCAATTTTTTCTGTATCTGTAGAATTTCTTTTTTTGCACCTCTTCATATTTAAAATAAGTATGTAGGTGCACTTGCTCACTGAGCTATGAGGATTTTTTGGTTCAGTCCCAGGGTTTTTATAATGTAGGTGTAGGGCCACCATGCATGCAGGCTAGCCTGGATTTCCAGGATAACTGCCTGACATGTCCCTCACCTTCTGCTCTCTGTGTGTTGCCGTTCTCAAACTCTGTTCGCTCAGGAAACAACAAACTTCGCGCTAGCGAGCTACTAGGGGTGGCAATCCCCAGAGGCCTCACGATACGATATCACCACAATACTTATGTCACGATACGATATTATTTAAAAATTTTAAACATATTGCAATATTCTGCGATATATTGCAATGTATTACCTTTTTTCCAACTTCAAATTTTTCCCAATTTCAAATGATGTCCCCAAAGGAAAATGTTATCAACATCTGTTTTATCGGAAAATATACATTTCTCTGTTTGTTCATCTCACTTCAATTTTATTGCTGCAAAATGGGATTGTCAAGCAGAAAGATTGACCAACACATATATAATAAAAGATCCATACTTGGCGTCTGTGTATCGATACAGTATTGCCACGAAAAATATCGCGATACTATGCTGTATCGATTTTTTCCCCGACCCCTACGAGCTACATGCTGAAAATAGCAAGTTTTGAAGAAAATTTGGATTGCGCAACAAGGCAGGTCTGCTTGGTTCTTTCGGGGAATGATTGTAAAGATTTACAAAGAATATGTTTACGGCATTTCCTCTCTAACGGGGATGTTTTGGGACCGATTGGTGGGATTGCTGTGGACGAAGTAAACGGCGATACACTGGTAAGATCAAATTACGTTTAACCATGTATCCGGCTAATTTACATAGCTCACGTTACTGTGTTGTGTCAACTATTAACTTCATTTAAAATTGTGGGATGTGTTTAAAGATATCCAAACAACCCAAAGCGTTTCTTTCTCTTATCCCAGAATGTATGTGTAGTAGAGCCAGACCTAGCCTCCCATTGCCAGACCTTCCTCCACAGCTCTGCAGAGGAGGGTCTGGCGAGTCCACACAACATTCCGGGATGGGAGAATAACAGGCTCTGGTTTATTGGCACTTCTTTAAACCAATCACAATCGTCTTGGGCGGCGCTATGCGCCGTACGGTGCAACGGTGCCTCTGCAAATTAGTCTCTGGAAGGAACTTGTTTTGGTGGAACCTTTTACGTTTAAAGGTTGTTTTAGTCGTGCAACAGACAACTCAGATTGGACAGATAGTCTAGCTAGCTGTCTGGATTTACCCTGCAGAGATCTGAGGAGCAGTTAACCAAAGTCTGCATAAATGCACCGGAATTTAGAATGTCAACACAAACAAACAACAAACAAGGTTACAAGGTAACAGATATCCGGCCTAAATGAATGAAATCCGGCGGAATTTTCGTCTGCAACAGAGCAATCCCGGAAGTGGAATGTCATGGATATAGACAAAGAGATAGGTTTGGCAATGAAAGACTACCATTCAGGGCTGTAACCAGGATTTTAGAATAACTAAGGTCCCACCCCGCCAAAGGACATGTTGACTGGCCACCACAAAAAGTCTGCGATATTTTCAATGGTTTTGTTTCCTCATTTTATCTATGCATTTATCTGTTCAGTTATCTTTTTAATTTAAATTTCATCTCCCTAACTCATAGTCTAAAAGTTGTTTCAAGGTCCTCTCTGGTAATTAAAATACTAAAACCTTAATTATATTTTTCAGGGCCTGAAGTTAACATTTTGGCCACCAGCCACTGTGGCAGGTGGAATTTAACATCCACTAGCCATAAACACGACAGTCACTTCAGTACATCTGTTTTGCACTGCTGTCGTAAATTAGCCACTCACGAACCTTGCCGTTGTCGCCAACTGTCCACTTCGTATTAAAATGTCTTCTTTTGCTACTCCAATAAAATTGGCTGATGCATCAGTATTTATTCAATTTGACTCCTGTTAAATTGAATAAATATAACAGTAATATACCTGACCTTTGTTTTAAATTAGTGCTGTCAGTTAAACGCATTATTAACAGCGTTAACGCAAACCCATTTTAACAGCGTAAATTTTTTTATCGCGAGATTAACGTTCTTTTTGGCCTAGCAAACTTTGTAGTTTTTTTCACATGCTGTTGCAACTAGTAACGTTAGAAAAACTACAACACCACACCGGATCTAGCTAGACCGGAAACTAAACAACAGGCACGCCGCACACACTTGTTTGGGCTTGCGAGCCGGCCAAAGAGTAGTAGGCTAACGTTACGTTTTGAGTGGATGGCGAGCGCGAGACGCCGAAATGGATGCCAATAAGATTCTGAATGGAAAGTTTACTTTTAAAAAGTTTCCAAATGGTTCCATTGACAAGACCAAAGTGATGTGTGTGTTTTGTCGTTGTGAACTGAGCTATCATCGCAGCACGTCCAGTCTGAAATACCACTTGATGGCCAAGCACACAGCTGATGCCAATTCTCCGCCCCCCTCGTCAAAGCCAGGCGACAAAAGTACAAAGCAAGCCGATCCACTTTTCCATGTTGATAAGAGCATTAAAATGAGAAAAAAATAATGGGACAAAAAGAAATCAAGGGACATTTAGAATAGATAGAAATAGGCGATTAATTGCGAGTTAACTATGACATTAATGCGATTAATCGCGATTAAATATTTTAATAGTTTTAGAGCACTATTTTAAATGCAATGAGGCTAAGGGAACATGTATGCACTGTGTCTGGGTGTGTGACAAAATTAAAACATTCTGGAAGGAGGTGATCAATAAAACCATGTTAATCTTGTCTGTGAACATTCCACTTGACCCTAAGAGGATTTTGCTTCACCTGTATCCAACAAATCTGAATCTGAAACCCCAAGAATATAGATTTATTGATTTTGCTACAGGCAAAAAGGACTATAGCTCTCATTTAGTAGAAAATGAAGGCACCTCCAATTGTTGAAAATTGCTAATTGTATTTGTGAAGAAAATAAAAAAAAAAGTCTTCTTTTACTTTTCTTTCAATCATCCTCATCTTTTTGTCGGTTACCTGTTTCAGCTGGCGTCTTCATCCCAGTAATGTGCCGCCACATTTTTAAACTCACATCTAAGGAAATGGCGGATTCGGTTGAAATGTGAAAGAACAGTGGCAAAAAAACAACTAATGAATCACTCAATTCTCATTTTCACCTGCCAATGGCAAAAAATCACCACCATTTGGCATGTGGTCAGGTGTTAATTTGAGGCCCTGATTTTTAATTCAATTCAACAAGTTAAATATATTTTGTCTTAAAAGACCAGAATCAGCCTTTCAAAAATCCATGTGCATAATGTGAGTGATGTTAACCTTGGCATTCTGCATAAAAAGAAAAAAGTTGGCAAAAATATGTCTCTCGAATCAGTTTAAATCACAAAGTAAGTCTGCAGTACAGACAAACAAGGCATTCCAGGAAAATAGGGCCGGCTTATGGGCATTTTCCCGTACACATAAAAGGACTCGAATGTGAAGAAAGAAGGAGAAAGTGGAGTCTCCATTAGGCGAATGGCAAACATGTCAGTCCTTCTCATCTGGACCTAAATTATCATTATTACTATTATCATTATTTTTACTGGATTATGGATGTTGAGATTTGTTGAAATACTGTTCAGTATTGTGAGATTGCATTTCCCTCTCAGTACCATTGTTTTCTAGCCTGGGAAAACCCTGACGAATGTCCGGCAAATTTGAGATTTGCTCTGCAAGTCTGTCTGGCCAAGAGCCCATTCAAGCCCATTTCAAATTTTTCCAAATCGAGGCACCAATCACAAACGTTGAGGTGGGCTTTACGCGTTGCTCTGCATACGTCATCTCCTTCATCACTCTGATTGGTTTTAGGTCTATCCAGTTGCGCACAGAGGCATTTGAGCGGCGTCCATTGGTGACGGCCCCTTTGGAAATGGGCTGTGAATGAACCTACCCCAGACCCACTCTCAGTTACAACTGAGAAGGGTCTGGTCTCAACCAGGCTAATTGTTTTCTAGTCCACTGAATCTTGTGCAATGTTGTTACTCGAAGGCGTACCTCTATCTTAAAGGAAATTAGGGTTCTGTACACCTCGGTTTTATATTCAGGCCATTGGTTCTATCACTTATGACAACAGTGTACTCACCAAAGGAATTACTCAGATCTCGGAATGTTAGCAACTGTGGCTGTAAGACGCGGTGGACGTTTACAATGGACGCTCAGCAATTACTTTGTACTTGAGAATATGTTACAATAACTGTAAGAACAGGTTGCCCCCAAATAGGTAAGGGTTAATGACCTTAACAGAAACTCTGTTTCCCTGGTTATGCTTGACGGTTTGACTAATACCTGGAACAATCATTCCCATCCTATAAGGTTCTTATGCAATGCAAACGTTGTTCACTCCTCCAGGAAATAGGAAGGACCTTAAATACGACTTGCCTCCCTTAGCAACGGGAGATATTCATGGTCCGCTCAGCGACGAGCGGGAAAGCTATGCTAGTAAGATCCGAAGTCAATCACATTGTGTACAGTTGGCAATCAGTAAAAATAACCTGACAATATGTTGAACAAGACAAGCTAGCTATCCAGCCATGTCATTATCCCCAAAACAATACAACAACTTTTACGAACAATTTTACGGGATGTGAGATAACGTTATTCGCTGTGAAACAAAGTCAGTTCAGAGGGACAGTATAACTTACTTCTTACAGCGTGTTAGCGCCATCCTGTGGTGTTCAGAGGACGAGGCCCTGAAGCAGCACACACTGTTAAAAAATTCCTTTTTGTTTTAATGTAGCGCATTGATTTAGAACAGTAAACAGTCAGTTTCACCACAACCCCTTTAGTAGGTATCCTACATCACTTTTTATGGACACCCTGCAGCCAATCAGAATCGAGTATTCACTCAGACCATGGTATAAAACCCAATAAACCATAGTTTCCTTTAAGTTATATATTTTTAAATATGTTTAAATACTTTCTATGTCTATGTTTTATGGTTTTGTATAATACAGTAAGTGTTTTTGCAATTATTTGATTTTTGACAATTTCTCTTGCATGCTTTCATTTGAAAGGGTAATTTGTTTCTGTTGTTATTTAATCAGTTGACCAGCATAATGTAATCAATGTTTTTACCTATATATATATACACCTTGCGCTCAACCATATTTTGTCATTTTAGTGAAGAATCACCACTCTCACAAAAGAATGATACTGCAATTTGTCACTGAGTGTTAGCAGCCTCGCTCCTGTCAGGCAGCGTCCAAACTCTGCCTGTACACTCCAATAAAATTCAGGAGCTATAATCCACTTTGTGGTCACTCTCTGCTTTTCCCGTCACTGACTGGGCTATGCTGCACCTGGCCTAATTATAGGACTGGATGTCCAAACAGCTACTCCTCTGTATATTCTCTATCTTCTAATGGTCCTGTTATTAAGTGCCACTAGTGCAAACTTCAGTGCAATAAGCTTATGCAGAAAGGCATCAGTTCTTAGTCCAGGTGGTCTTTGATAGGGCCGGGGATAAAATAAGGGTGAGGCTATTTGCACCCCTGGTACAATTAGCAGTGTATGCTATTTGCACCCCTGGTACAATTAGCAGTATGCTATTTGTACCCTGGTGCAATTAGAAGTGTATGCTATTTGCACCCCTGGTACAATTAGCAGTGTATGCTATTTGCACCCCTGGTACAATTAGAAGTGTATGCTATTTGCACCCCTGGTACAAATATCAATGTATGCTATTTGCACCCCTGTGCATTTACAGTACCTTGGCATATATTTACACACAGTTATCCATACTACTCATGTATTACACCTTTTTGGAATATTATCGCCCTGACATTCTTACCCTAACCATAACCATCCCACTCCTCTTGCCTAAACCTAACCAACCCAACCAGAGCAGGCATATTCATGAGTCTTCCCCTACCACCCTGCAAAAAAAAAAAAAAAAAATACGCGTTCGCGTACGCGTGACTTGCGCAATTGCATGCAAATTATCCAATCCAAATATTTAAAAAATAAGATCACCACACAGGGGAATCGAACTCCAAACTCCCTTACCAGAGGCAAGCGCACTAACCACCCACCTAGCAGTTCTTTCAGGACCTTGAACAACTTTTTACCACTTGGTTACTTCAAGCCTCGGTTGCTAGGTAACCATACTGTATACAAAAAAATAGGTACTAACTAACAAACTAACGGTTGTATGCTTTCACTGAAGACAGAAAGCGCAACTGTAGTATCCATTTTCCGCTAGAAATTCAATTGTTATAAACTTTAGAGACAAAACTTCCCTAATAGTTTCTGCGGTCATGGAAGATGAACGTCCGCCATGATTTCGGTGCACGCGAGCAACGTTTTTTTGTTGTTACGTCACAGGGTGTAAATAGCTCAGCTGTGTGGCCGAGGCTATTCGTACCGGGGGTGCAAATAGACACTCCGATAAAATAATCGATTCTCCAATTAAAATTTGTTTGTGTGATCGGATACCGGTTAATAAAATCCAGAAATAAATCTTTTTAACATGTTATTTATGTTAATAGAATGTTGGTCTTGTTAAGTAAAAAGTACTTTAACTTTTGTGGGGTCAATTCTTAATGTAAACATTAACCTGGTGCATTCTAAAATATATTTCAGGGTTGCTTCTTGCAATTCACAGCATAAATTCTCTGAGAATCTCTTTTATATCCAAGCAAAACTGGTATTGTAACAGATATGTTTTTAATCTAATGGATATCGAATTGAAAATGTAATTGAATCGGCAGTGTTGTAGTCAAGACCACCTAAACCGAGACCGAGTCATCACCAAGACCAGAGTGTATCGAGACCGAGACAAGACCAAGACTTTGATGGGTTAAAAGCAAGTCAAAACTAAATGTAAAGTATTTATATAGCGCTTTTCTAGTCTTAACGCCTACTCAAAGTGCTTTAACATAGCACAGGAACCATTCACAACACTGTGGCCGAGGCTGCCATACAAGGTGCCACCTGCTCATCAGATAAACATTTACACTCCAATGGCGCAGCATCGGGAGCAATTCCTTGATGAAATAATCAAAAGGAATTGCAGAGGTGAATTTTATGTGTAGGAATTTCCCTTGATTTTCTATGAGCAAATAAATACAAACACTAAGAGGATGAAATCAACTTAACTATATTCAACGCTCCTTTTCCATGTTCCACCATCCACCTAACACAATACAATTGTTTTGTGCAAGCATCAGGTTTTATGGGTGACCCTTGTCTTCCCCTAGAAACCATGAGTACAGAATATATCAAACAACTTTGAATACTTCATTCTTCACTTTTCTCTGTCTTTTCTTAAACAATATAATAACTTTTTGTGTTGTTTTGGAACCAACAATAAGCCTTGTATAAATGTGTGAAATTGGCTAACCACATCAGACAATGCACAGGCAATGAAGTGATGGCTGTGGTCTTGAAATAAAATCCAGAGTTCTCTTTATCTGAGACAGAGACAAAAATGCTGCCCTTTCTGAGACCAGACCGAGACCTTCTCGAGTGCTACAACACTGCGAATCGGGACCTTGTGATTCGGAATCAAATTGATTCTAGAATTCATTGCCGATACCCAGCCTTAGGGCCCTATTTTAACGATCTACGAACTGGGGAACTTGGTTATCGAAATCCAGCCCGAGTTTCCCACCTCTGATTCCCACAGGACGATACGTGAATGGTGACATTTTCACTCGGAAAAACGTTTTTCTGATGTCCATGAACGCACGGTAAGTGTCTTCATTGCGCTTCCTTGTGTGTGTGTAACAAGCATAGTGTGCACGCGCTGTGCACGAGCCTAGGCGCATTTTACTAATGTGCTGTTAAAATAACAATGAAATGCTATTGACTTTAGACCAGGTTTTTGTTGGTCAATGGCGCGATCACTTCCCGCTGCCTCAAGATAGCAATACGCCAAGAATGCACCTGAACACACCTCCCTGTAAGACCAGCACACCCACAGGCGCAGGTGCATTTGCTATTTAAACGACGCGGGCGCTGGACGGGAAATTGACAACTGCGTCGGTCTTAAACTAGCAAAGACACTAGCGTCGGGCTTTGCGTTGCGCTGTGCCGGTTGCAAGATAGGGTCCTCAGTCTTTAAACTCCCCTGACACACTGTACTTGTCCCCCTCTTGTGTATCTGTATCCATGTTAATAACAGTTTAGCAGCGCACCATCCTCACTCTCTCTGTCATACACTCGCTGCAACACATGCCCAGCGGCACGTTTTACTGTTTACGCCTCGCTATGAATAATGATTGACCAGATGGTTGAAACTTCTCGCTCAGCGTGCGCTCTAGCTGTAGCTGCGATGCTTTTGTGACATCACTGTCCTCTCCTTTAAAAAAGTCCTCCCTACAGAGAAGCAACGGGAGAACACGACAAGTCCAAATCAATCGGATGTAATATTTTGAAAATATAATGCAACTGCGTGTGTTGTGTGTGTGTGTGTGTGTGTGTGTGCACGAGTATTTTGGTCTGGTCTGGGGCAACATGCCAGCACTACTCTGCATCACACTCCGCAAGTACAAACAGCAGCCTCAGATGAAGAGAGAAGAGAATAGAAGAGAGTCAACCATAGTGCATGATGGGAATAAAACACTGTTTCATGACCTTGATCAATTCCAGCCATTTCAACCTCGCAAATCAATATTCCAGACGTCTCCGGGTCTTAAAAACACCACATCAAAATTCAACCAATTTTCAAGTATTTTAAGCACCTACGGGAACACTCATTTTGTGTGTGCGTGTGTGTGTGTGTGTAAAGAAAGGCTGTCCAAAACTAGGTCAGACACTGAGAGACAGAGAATGACTGGAGAGAGAGAGAGAGAGAGAGAGAGAGAGAGAGAGAGAGAGAGAGAGAGAGAGGAAAGGAAAATATGTGGCAGAATTTTAAAGAGCAATTGTAGGATGAGTTGATGGAGAATTAGATGGCAAAAAAAAAGATAGACATTAAGATAAATGTAAAGAGCTACACACATACATTAATTTCCAACTCTTTACTATGACCAGAGTAGGTGTTTGTTTAGCGATTTTCCTTTTCTTTTTCTTCTTCCGCAAAAGCCAAAGCTGTGCCGCTAATTTATATTTTAATGATGACACAGAGAGCGAGAGTGTCTCACACAGACACAGAGCCTGAAAGAAATACAAAGTGATAGGAAGTTCTCAGCTTTTTTTTTAGCTCATTATGCTTGCTGTGTATCTTGCAGAAGTTGAGAAGTGCATGTCATGAATTTTCAATATGCAGCCCGGCTTTCTCCTGCTCTTCTCTTTCTGGCTGTCTGGTTAAGTGAAGGAGGCACTGGATCAACATGGTACCACAGCTCCCCCATGTGGCAAGGAATAAGTATTACACTATTTAAAAAAGGAAAAAGGGTTGAATGTTAATTTTCATCACACATTTGGAAAAAAAAAAAACTTCCTTGCAAAAGTTGTTAAAGGTCCCATGACAAGGTGCTCTTTGGATGCTTTTATATAGGCCTTAGTGGTCCCCTAATACTGTATCTGAAGTCTCTTTTATATAGGCCTTAGTGGTCCCCTAATACTGTATCTGAAGTCTCTTTTATATAGACCTTAGTGGTCCCCTAATACTGTATCTGAAGTCTCTTTTATATAGACCTTAGTGGTCCCCTAATACTGTATCTGAAGTCTCTTTTATATAGGCCTTAGTGGTCCCCTAATACTGTATCTGAAGTCTCTTTTATATAGACCTTAGTGGTCCCCTAATACTGTATCTGAAGTCTCTTTCCCGAAATTCAGCCTTGGTGCAGAATTACAGCCACTAGAGCCAGTCCCATGATGTCTCTCTCTCTCTCATGGGTGGGCCAAATTCTCTGGGTGGGCAAAGCAGAGAAAGGGGAGGTAACCTTGCTCCTTATGACCTCATAAGGAGAAGATTCCTGATTGGCCCATTTGAGCTTTCATTTTCTCAAAGGCAGAGCAGGATACCCAGGGCTCGGTTTACACCTATCACCATTTCTAGCCACTGGGGGACCATAGGCAGGCTGGGGGAACTCATATTAATGTTAAAAAACCTCATAAAGTGACATTTTCATGACATGGGACCTTTAAGATAGGTCGGGCCGGGTTGGATCAGTGGGTAGGGCAGGCGCACGTGTGCTTTGAGGTTTGTGTCTTGACGCAAAGATCCTGGGTTCGAATCTGACCTGTGATGATTTCCTGCATGCCTTCCCCCTCTCTCTCTCTCTCTCTCTCTCCCCTTTCTCACCTAGCTGTCCTGTCAAATAGCCCCCCCAAAAAACACACTCACCTAAACCATGCTAATACCGTGTTTGACCCCCTTTTGCTTTCAGAACTGCCTTCATTCTTTGTGGCATTGATTCAACAAGATGCTGGAAGCATTCTTTAGAAATGTTGGCCCATATTGATAGGATAGCATCCCCCACACCATTACACCCCCACCAGCACCAGCCTGCTCAGTGGTAACAAGGCATGACGGATCCATGTTCTCATTCTGTTTACGCCACGTGAGAATCCCAGTAACTGAGCAGATTGTGAAATACTCAGACCAGCCCGTCTGGCACCAACAACCACGCCACGCTTAAAGTTGCTTAGATCACCTTTCTTTCCCATTCTGACATTCAGTTTGGAGTTCAGGAGATTGTCTAGACCTGGACCACACCCCTACATGCATTGAAGCAGCTGCCATGTGATTGGTTGATTAGATAATTGCATTAACGAGAAATTTAACAGGTGTTCCTAATAATCCTTTAGGTGAGCGTAAGATAGGTGTAGCACCTTTTTCTGACAAACTTTGGAACATGAAGCCAGCCCAAAATGTTTGATCCCCCCTCTCATTTTCTAAAAATCTTTGTTCTTTTTTTTTCAGGCAACTTTATTAAGTAAAATATGGGTTTATCACAAACCTAACGTCGCTGTCGGGTGAAAACCTTGTATGCCCAAAAACACATGTTGTTTTTTCAGGAAATGAAAGGAAAGAAGGCTGATTTGAAAACATTTATTGAGCTATCTGCCTCAGACCAAGTCAGACGAAGTCGCCTCGTCCTTATTTAACCCTCCTGCTGTCCTCGGGTCCAATTTGACCCATTTGCAAATTGTTTCTATATCACAAATTTGGGTTTCTTTCAACCAAAAATAAATAACGTGGATGGTTAGTTTGTTAGTCCTATAACGCTCTTCACAAGTAAAATAAATGTTCAGTTCACTACTTTCATTGAATTTGGGTGTTTTATTCAATTTTATAGCATTTGAAAATTGATAAAAGAACGCTGAAAAAAAGTGAGTAAAATGTTGGAAAAACAACAAAAAGGTCAAAACAAATGCAGAAAAGTGACAAAAGACGTGGAAAAACAGTGACAAAAACATCAGGAAAAGCGATTTAAATAAAGATTTAATTCTAAATTTTGACCCAGAAATACAAAATTGCATGGTCGACGGAGGGTTAAATATTTGTTAAAGTGCTCATATTGTGCTTTTGGGCTTTTTCCCTTTCCTTTATTGTGTTATATATCTTTTTGTGCATGTTATCGGTTTACAAAGTGAAAAAGCCCAAAGTCCCCCCCAAAGGGACTTCCCATCTCCAACAGAAAACACTGTTCACCAACTGCTCCAAACAGCTTTATTGTAGTCCAGCCTTTACTTCAGAGACAAACGTGGTCACAATGGAACACACGTTATAATGCTCGCCTAGCTGCTAGCGTGGCACGCTCTCATACTCTGCTTCTGACTGGCTAGTAGTCCTTCCCTAGGTACTGCGGATGTATGACTCCCAACTATCATATACGGTAGTTAAAATGCGGTTGCGCATATTCTGTGGTATATACGATAGTTAAAATGTGCCTGCGCATATACTGTGTTATTGACGGTAGCATGGGGAACGTGTTCACTTGTTACCTGCACCGAGAGTCAAGAGAGTAAAAGAAACTAAATGATAAACTGCCTCGTTCGTTATCATTGTCACCAACAAAGATGGAACAGAAGTGGGATGTCTCACTCTGTAGCTAAAACAGAGAGCTCAACACACAGGGTGAAAAGAGGAGCCTCAGCAATACGCAGTACAACAAAAATATGTTGTTTTCTGAAAATTAAACCACGTAAACCTATTCTGATATAACCTCTAAATACAATTATGAACCTGAAAATGAGCATAATATGAGCACTTTAAACCTACAGACAGATGTAAAGGGTGACTAACAGCGCTTAATGAAAAACAATTAAGATGATGAAATATGGAGATACAAGGTTTCTGCCCGACAATGACGGTAAGTCATTCCAATCTTTCTAGTTTCTAAAAATATCAGTTTACATTATATCTGGCTCCTCTTACAGTGATTGCCAAGAAAGGTTACCCTGTCCATCTTGTAAGCAATTTTGTGTCGCACAATACTTCATTTGTATTCTATATCTGGTCAGGCTCTTTAAACGGAGCCCCTACAGCAGGGGTCAGCAACTACATTTTTCCAAGGGCCAGTTAATGAAGAATGGACTGATAAGTAGGTTACACATTTGTTTTTTCCTCCTATGCGAACATACAAGAACGCATTGTTCCCTCTTCACATTTTCTAAATCCATTATTATTCTGCGGGCCGAACTGAAAGCTTTGGCGGGCCAGATGTGGCCCTTGGGCCGCCAGTTGAGGATCACTGCCCCTAAAGGGACATGGGGAATTTGTTGTGAACACGAGATACTTTCTGGTGCGCACAATAAACTTTTCTTGTGAGCACACGAAAGTATCTCGTGCTCACGAGAAACCAGTCTAAGGCTAGCAAAAGGATGCTAATGAAGTACTGCTAACGTTATGTAGCTAAAGTTAACGTTTCACATTCACAGCATGAAATCGGTTGACAGTTACCTTATGTTGATAACACTATCATGTACATTTCTTTGCGTTTTCAGGAAGATGAATACCTCTCACTCGGCATCCATTTGGACTCAGATCGTGAGCATGAGATACTTTCGCGTGCTCACGAGAAAAGATTTTCGTGTGCACAAGAACCATTTTTTTTTTCTACCCATGCCCCTATAGGGGCTCCGTACCTTTATAATGTCCGATATGAAGTCTTTTTACGGTAAGAAATGTTGACCCTAGCAAATGCAGCATATGATTGTGGGTTTTTTAATTATCATTACGAGAACTTCACCAGAGTCCATTAAGGAAATGAGAAAAGAAATGTCTAAGTCCTGGATGTGTAGACATTAGGATTATGTTCAGCAGTTAATTATCAACAATGACTACATGTCAAGCCTTTACAGTCAATGAACATTTAATGGACTGAGACTGAATGAAGCACGGGCAATACTGTACATAGCATTTAGAACATGTATTATGCTACCTACTCAAATAGCGTTTAAATGATTTCTTTTGTCCAATTTCGGAAGCAGTGGAGGAAGAGTTTGGCCTTGGCTCTTCAATAACGTCTTCTTTTACCCTGAGCATCCTCGTGGTCATTTCACTAATGGACCGTTCAAGGCCACAACGCTTTAGCCCACAAGGTTGTAATGAACGGAGCAGAGGCGTGTCCTTGAATTAACCACGGAAGCTAAGGACCCCTGAGGTCCAGCTGACTTTGTGATGTGGAGGGTGTTCGCTCTAAGTGACGAACCCACGCAGAATTCACCCAACTCTGCAGTTCATTTAGCATTTTAACACATTACATTACGTTTCATTTAGCTGACACTTTTATCCAAAGCGACTTCCAATAAGTGCATTCAACCATGAAGGTACTAGTCTGGATCAACGATGGTACATTTATTATGCAGAGCCAGCGACGGTCTCGGGAAGGAACTTGTTTTGGTGTCAACATCTGCACCTCGCAAAAGAAAAGGCCGCGTACAATATTAAAGGGGAACTATGCAGGGTTTTTTAGCTTCATTTTCCTTAACTGAACAGCTTCGGGGTCATTCGAATGGTTATATGACTTTTTTCGGGTTGAATGGTGGTCGTCTCGCTTCCCCCCCTAGCGCCTGTGAGCGGAAAAACCCCCCTTGGCGAGCTGCCGGCCTCAGCGTCGGGAAGTATCGCGTGATATCAGGTCTCGCGATGTAACAAATTGCTTCCCGGCACTGCACACATACAAGAACCGGCTAGCTAGAAGAACAGGGTAGCAATGGAGCTTTTCACACTATCGTCACGACTGAGCCGGCAAAAAAAGAAGCAGAAAGCTAGGAGAGCATTGTCGGAGGAACAGAGAAAGAGGAGACGGCAGACTGACCGAGAGAGGAGTCAGACACCAGTAACCATGGGAGCTGCCAAATATCTATTCCGAAGCTGTAGGGGGGAGCTCTATAGAGAAACCTGTGAGCAAAAAGCGAAAACTGCATAGTGCCTCTTTAAATGAAGATAACTGTTCACACAAATACAGTAACGTGAGCTATTTAAATTAGCTGGATACATGGTTCAACGTAATTTGCTCTTACCAGTGTATCTCCGTGTGAACTTCGTCCACAGCAATCCCACCAATCTGTCCCAAAGAGAGTAAATACCATTAAACACATTCTTTGAAAATCTTTACAATCATTCCCCGAAAGAACCAAGCAGGCCTGCCTTGTTCCACGACCAAATTGAAACTGTTAAAGTGATGGTTCGGAGTAATTTACCCTAGGGTCCTTTGCACCACGACCTCGAGCCAAACACCCCCCCAGAAGCTTTTTTCACCTGGGTCTAACATTGGGCGAGTTAGCGTAGAGTAGCGTTAGCCGCTGAATAGCTTAGCGCGGGGCTAATGGACCCACGTTTGTATCTCTTAAATGACTAACAATGCCCGAAATGATACCAAAGGTCTACACTAGTACATATAGGTTATGTACTCACAAAACGATGGATTGGAAAGTTTGTAAGTACACCAGAAGTTTATGTAAATAACACTTGCCTGCTGGCTTCTGCTCTCTGCTGCTGTTGTTGCTGCTGTGAGTCTAACTGCAGGTAGCAGCAGCAGCAGCAGAGAGCAGAAGAGAGCAGGCAAGTGTTCATAAACTTCTGGTGTACTTACAAACTTTCCAATCCATCGTTTTATGAGTGCATAACCTATTTGTACTAGTACCCGGGTGAAAAAAGTTTCTGGGGGGGTGTTTGGCTCGAGGTCATGGTGCAAAAGACCCTAGGGTAAATTACTCCGAACCATCACTTTAAGTGTAAGTTACTGGTTTTAGAAAAAAGGAAAAGAAAAATCTTCTCTAGTATTCTCAATTTGCATTACGTGCCTAGCATGACTCTACTAGCCAGACCGGTAAAGGCAGATTAATCACTAAATTCCAAAAGGATCCTTTCATTTGTTTTTTACCCCATAACTTGCTACATATGGCTGTATTGAGCATGTGGGTTTAGGTAAAGAGGGCGTGGTTCTGGGATGCTGGAACACTGTTGAGCTTTTTGGGTGTTGGCGGCCCTTTTTCAAACCAAACACCAGTTACTGAGAGGGTTCCCACCTGCACTCTTATACACAAATTCATCTTGAAACCATGTTTCTTTTCTTTGGTAAAACAGGTCAAGGGACATAATAAAAAAAAAAGGTTTTAAAAGAAATACCAACTGTATTGTGACAATTGGTAAGAGTAGTGGAACCAGTTATGGTGGTTGGACAACTGAGCGGGGCGTGGCATTCACATAAAGTTGCCTAACAAGCCAGTAAGCCATAAGCAGATATGTAGATGCAGTATAAGGCCGGGTCAAATCACTCAGTACCTGCTCTCCGCTTGGGTGTGTGTAGGATTTAAAGGCAGCTTAAGGGTGAGTCAGGTCAGGGGAAGAGAAGGGTGTTGCCTGCCGGATGCCTCAGTAGATTTACACTTTCACACCGTGAACCTTTTACTGTGTATTAAAGCCTGATGTCGTCATACTCAGATTCTAGTCAGAATAGGAGTCTGATATTGCTCCATCGTGATTATGGGGCGCGTTTCGACCGAACCAGGAAAGAAAATGCCTCTGCGCTCAACTGGATAGACCTACAACCAATCAGAGCAATGGAGACAGACATCACAGAAGCTGCGAGTCAAAGGCAGGCTTCGACAGAGCAAAGGCAGAGGGGGCAGTTTCCGTGTCGTGCGGACGGGTGTGGCAATGTGTATACATACGTACGTGATCGCGGTTCTCTGTTCCTCTTTTAAAATGAACACGCTGTCGATATCTTCTACAACAGACACAATGGCGGAATATCTACACATCTCAATTCTCCAGCGGCAGCCATCTTTGTTGTAAACAAAGTCAAACCAAGCGCTCTTTGGTGACGTGGTTGATTAAGTTACTGTTGATCATCTGTCCATCATCGTATAAAGCCCCCCCCTGACAATCGGATTGGTCCGAACAGCTCTGGTTCGAGCAGTTGCGGCACAACGGATCGAGTCCAGACCGAACTTCCCGACTTCAAACATCGTGGGCGGGGCTAAGTTCGACAGCAAAACCCCGAAAATCATAAAATGCAGAAATCAGCCGGAGCTATAACGGAGGAAGATCAACCTTTATTTATTGAAACTGCTTGCATACAAAATATATTGCACTATAACCAGACATGTCAACCCAAACATCTTAAATGCTAGTAGTATGTACAAAAGGAAACAAAAAATTAAAAATGCCCAAAAGTGCACACAAGGTTTACAGCTTTTTTTGACTACCCTGGTTTAAGTATCTACAGATTCTCTGCGTGTCTTCACTTTCTGGCACTCTGCTGTTGAACAGCGCACAATGTGTCTAGTTAGTATTTGTTGATGTTCTATACATTCTGCAATTAAATGATTAAATTGAAATCCGCTCTGGACTGGCAAGCAACGACAAGGACAATTATTTTCATATGTGGTTCCACGAACCATGTTGCAACCCCAGCTGGACTAAAGGCTTTTGAAGGAGGGATGCAAAACGGTCACATGGGGACTCTTTTACAGTTTTTTCAGGATTGAAAGTTTCTGAACTGAATTGGGCGTCCCCAATTCAAATTCTTGTGGTTTCTGCATTACCATTCTACGTTTGATACATATAACATCTTCTGGGATATCGAGTCAAAATCAATGTTTCGTCGACGAGGTTGGGTCTATAATTCAGTCCCCTGATTAGCGAGACAACACAACACAGTGTTGCAGCTTAAAGAGTAAGAACTGATCCGTTCAGTCTAATGCCTCGTTTAAATTTGAGTATCCCTTGGGGATGACAAAGAATGAACGTCATTCACGCAAAATGCATGATTGAATCAAGAGCATTCCCCTTTTACAACCCATTGGATCATGGGTAAAAAAACAAACAACCCAGAACATTAGAACAGCACACAATCAGAGAACAGCACACCCATACAAACATTTCATGAGAAAAAAACAGCGAACAACAAGACAACTATCATCAGTGGTGGAAATGGCCAGATTCTACTAGCAAAAAAGAAAATCTGAATATTCGACCAATAACTGTACATTTTGACGTCATTTTGGACCATCATTCACATATTTGGGAAAACATGAGCATCAAACAAGCTCATGTGCTGCATTCAAGTGTGCCCGGGAAAAGAATATTTCATTTAGAAACACTGCAAAAATGCATAGATATCTATGGTGAAATGGCCAAACGCGAGTTATCCTAATCTAATTTTTTTTTTAAACAACAACATTGACTCTATTTTTGAAACTGATCAGGAACGTAGTTCCATCTGGACTTTTACTCCTAGAACGGCGTTCCCCAGCTTCCCCCCCCCATTTCCACCACTGACTGTCATCAACATGAAACTTTTCCAGAAACACATTTTCTGACAGAATGCATGACGTTCACGTTTCGTGTGACTTAACGGTGATTTGCTTTAATTTAAAAAAAAAAAAAAAAAAGCATTACTCTTTCAAAATCCATCTTTAAGTATTAAACTGTTTTGGTAGTGCCATACCACTTTATGGAGTACCAAATTGCATGTGTTATAGTGCTGTATAGTGCGGAGACAGGATTTGCATTGAAGACAGTGGCATGCCAAAACAACAAACATAAGACATCATCTGTAAAATGTGTCTTCTCTTTTTTTGCGTGTGTGTCAAAAACCTGTCCTCGGCAGTGTTCCTCAAAGTGCCATGAGGTATCCCGTATGACACCTTACATTGCCAGGATGCATCAAAATGTACACAGCTTGATCCTTGTCTTAAACTTTGGGTTGGGATCCCAAATGGTTCGTTTCCCCTGCAGCTTTCTATATAAGCACATTCGCAATGGTTTCAGAAGGCTCGATACCAGAAGAAGACGCAAGATTTTTTATTTTCCGGGCCTTGATCTCGACTGTACTCATCTTAAGTTAGTAGTTTCAATGGCAGGCCACTGGGAAACAGCAGGATTGGATAATGTCACAACCAGTCAGTTAGAGGGGACTGTAAATTAAAATCCCCATTGTAGAAATGCTTCTTTAGCACCAATTTATTTAGCTTCAGTGAGCCCAACTGGACAGCATGCAACGGTCCTTACTTCATCTTTTTTTTTCAAATGTACATGTTCCACTATCGTACAAGCCTCAGCCTAGCATTACGGTTGGTTAAGAATCCCTTTAAAAATCAAACCAAAGCACAAAAAAAACCCCATTAAACTGCTTTTGTTGGTTCAATTCCAGCAGTTAAAAAGTCTAACGTACACTCAAAACCTAGTGTTTGGAGGCACGATAAAATACACCAACAAGCAGGTTGAAGCTAAGCCACAGATGCAAAGAAATTCATTGTGTCTGGAGTGACACAACAGAGCGGATGTTAAGGTTGGACCTTTATAGACTTCCGCAGCCCTGAGGTCTGTAACACCTTCCAAATGCATCAAACTGTGGTTCTTTTTGTCAGTTCAAGGGGAACTGAACTGCTTTACACCAGTCACAAAGAAAAAGAATAATACAATGTTAATCTTAATGAAATCCATCACTGTGGTGACTGAAAATAAACAAGCTGGGTCTCTTTACATTAACGATTACAAGTCCAGGGAATGACCGGTGTACAAGACTCTTTTATCTCCTTAAAATTATAGGGAAAATCCACCATAACACGTTATTTACATATGTTACTTCAGTTACTGTAGGAGGCAAAGCTACAGTGTGGTGCATGCTAAAAGGTAGACCAACATGTCCTTTCTTTACAATGTTGACAGAATTGTTACATTTTGGAAAAATTTCAGTAAGATGATGGTTAGCTCACAATTGGGCCTACTTACAGCTGTAAAGGTCCCTTATTAACACGTATCTCATTTGTTGAATCTGTACAGAAACAGAAATCTAAAAACAAGTTGTGGTTTCATGGGGACTGGCATGCTAAAAGTACCATAACATTTCTGTTTGTGTTCAAAATAAACACATGACTTATGACGTTATAATTAGCCTAAGAGGTTTTGGTAGGAGTATTTTAGAAATTCAGAGGCAGGTTAGCTATTTCCCAAAATGTCTTAACTATTCCTTTAACCTTAACTATTGGCAATAATTTCAGGCTTTTAGCTTAAAGGGATATTATGCAACTTTTCCCTCTTCGGTGCCCCTACAGCAGGGGTCTTCAACGTTTTTTAAGCCAAGGACCCCTTAACTGAAAGAGAGATGGAGCAGGGACCCCCTACTACATATAGTGTATAAAATCAAGTTGCATATTCAGTTAGGCCTACAATAACCTGTAGGGTGGCCTAAAGTCTTTATGCATATCTTCTTTGCATAGAATACTAAACTATTCAAATAGCCTAATAATTGTTGGCATGATTTTATAAATCATGTTGTAATGTTAAACATACATGTGGCACAGTGAGTCATTAGGATGAACTATCTGTGTAGGGCCTTAGTGACTACCTTACCTATAGGCCAGTAAGCAGTGGGGATTTATATTTGCCAATATGTTGGATTCAGACTTTCAAATCTTTCACAGGTTGTCTCATTGGGCGAGCTGTAGTTCCAACGAGACAACCTGTAGTGGGACCGAAGAGGGAAAAGTTACATAGTATGCCTTTAAAATCACACTCCGCCCAATGTTTTACAGCATGTTAAAGCAACACTAAAGAACTTTTCCCGCTTCGGTCCCCCTACAGGTTGGAAGCGGAATTGTCCGTTACATTACATTATGCAAGTTTGCCAGATCGGGTAGCGGATCTGTAGTTCGAATGAACTGGACAATGTAATGCAATGGACAATTCCGCTTCCAACCTGTAGGGGGATCGAAGCGGGAAAAGTTCGTCAAAGCTTTTAACTGCATCTCAGGATCCTTCTCAACGTGACCTAGAAACAGAACCTTGGTCGTGTGATTCAACAATTGAGGAAACTTCATCTGCCGGGACAGAACTGTGAGACGTGGTTAAAAGCCCTCAGAAAAGCGTCCGTCTGTATGTTCGTGATTTCTACGAACATTGTGAAAACGTATTATACAATCCATTGTTACTGCTGTTCTCCATAAGGCCGAAGCTACCTACTTTAAAGGGTCACCAAACCTATGAGTATCACTTTAAAGGGACAGTTCATTCCAAAATCAAAGACATATTTTTCCTCTCACACTTAGGGCTATTTATCAATCTAGATAGTTTTAGTGTGATGTGCCCAGTTTTGGAGATATCGGCAGTAGAGATGTCTGCCTTCCCTCAAATGGAACTAGATGGCACTCGCTTGGCTACAGAACTACACTGGCCAACTGTATCATTGCCCATGGACGAGAGGCTTGTGCTAGCTGGTGGAGATTAGTTTATAGTTAACGGATACTTCTAGCTTACCTGAGCTAGCTCACAACGTTACAGCTCAGTAGTCTATATCCATGATCGCCGGAGGTCACTCTTTCTCGGCCGGATGTCCATCACCTTCTGCTTTCTTTGTGTTGTAATTTTAAACTCCGGTAGATTTCTGAGGACTATGGTTAACTGCTCCTCAGATCTCTTAAGGGTAAATCCAGACCGCTAGCTAGACTGTCTGTCTATCTGTAACTTCTGAACATACACATTCAAGTTCCTTCCAGAGGCTATTTTGCAGAGACATCGTGGCTCTGTCCGGCACATAGCGTGACGATTGTGATTGGCTGAAAGAAATGCCAATAAACAAGAACACGTTTTTCTCCAAACCTTCTTCCACAGCGCCGCGAGACTACAGCTCAGTGGAAGAGGATACCATTAATGTTTACATTTAGAAAGAAACTAGTTCCTACATGAAACTGCTCACAACCAGGTCTGGGGATTATCTTGAGTAACCGGGTCACGATTTCTGGAAAGAGACATCGAGAAGGCAGACATCGAGAAGGCAGACATTGAGAAGGCAGACATCTCTACGGCCGATATATCCAACACTGGGGATATAGATTAATAAATAGCACTAAAGGTAAGAGGAAAAATATGCGTTTTAGATTTTGGGGTGAACTGTCCCTTTAAGCTTCGTAGCACATGTTGGATCTATTTCATTGCATTTCTAACTGGTTATAACCACAAAATGAACTCCAAAAATACTCAAAATCACATAAATGAACTTTACATTGGTTATCTCAAAATGGAAATCCAGTCATAATGTCAGTCCCATGTTAGTCAGAATACCTGTGTGGGGTTTCATTCATGAATTGAGTTTTAGGGTGGGACATTCCCATTCAAATTTCAAAAATCCCAGTCAAATTAAAAACAAACTCACCCTCTCTCAGTGATGGAACGCTATTTTTCAAGTTCTGCAGCATTGTGGACATTTCATTATTAATGACAGCTGTGTGTGACTCAACCCTGCTATCGAGTATACAATTTTTTCACACATCATTAAGTTTATTATCAAGAGCTCTAGCATTTGACTGATATTAAACAGCAAAAAAAAAAATAATATCAGGATAAGTGCACATTTGAAACAATAGTACAAATCTTTTCTCAGACAAATAATGACATCATTATATACAGTATGCCACCCTCCCTTCTTTTTCCCCAACATTGTTTTTTATTTATTTTATTATAATTTTTTTTTACAGTTGATGCTCTACTGATAATATAAAGGGTTACTTTCACTTGAGCCATTGGTCGATGCACTGCAAAGAATGCTTACTGGGATAAAAATGCAACGTGGCTGCAGTGTGAACGGTGTGAAAGCCAAGGTCCTAACAGATTAGTGAGAGCGAACTTGACACCAATAATACTTTCGAGAAGAAAGATGAACTTCGGAGAAATAAAAAAAGCCGGTTTTCATTATTCATTACTCGTGTTACGTTACAGTTTCTTTTGACGTTTTCTAAAAGGTAAAAAGTTCCCCATTTGTCAATGACTCTAAAAGTTGTTGGTTGTCAGAAGAACTTATCACTCGCTACTTCAGCTGAACTCAGGTCAAGTAAAAATGAGGCAAAGTAACACTGATTTTAAAAAAAAACTAAACTTACAGTATGTATTTCTATTTTTTTTTTTTTAAACATGTGTTGGAACCTACAGAAAGTCTGCCAAAATCCAGAGTAAAGATGTACTGTACATGCATCACAAGACTAAAAAGGTAAACTGATCTCCGGTAAAAGACCTGGCTCAACCTCTGAAATCTTTTCAGTTACTTTCTGAAGAGGAAAGAGAGATAGGGAGGTTACACTGGGTCACACCATTTTGCATCTCAAGAAACCATTTTAAAAGGGGGTTTGAATGGAGAAGTCTTTGGGTGGATCCCAAGTGTCTTATTTGATATCTCAACGCACCTCGCTTGAACTGGAAGTCGTTCTGGTCCGCCTTCTTAAAGGCCGCCACGAAAGCTAGAATCGAGGAGGGATCTCCGAGGAGCTATGAGCGAGGATTACACGAAAGCTGCCTTTAACCGGAAGGAAAGGACGCGTCATCCCTCGAAAAACAAATGTCCTCGTTTCCTCTCTCCTTGCATGATTTCCTCCCGTCTCTCCCGTGCTTCCTCGGTGAGAGACGCGAGGAAGGGGAAGCAAGTAATGGAAACGTGTGCATCCTGTCCCAGAGATGCTTGTTACTAACCTAGCTCTGGGGAGTTCTTATGTTTCTTCTTCGCCCAGAACATCGCCTCGGATTAGGGTGACACCGAGATCTGGGTCTTGGGTGCAGCTGTCGCTGTGGACCGATTATACCCTGCTACGCTCTGCGATTCCCTGCAATGTCCGGCTACATCCTGCTGCGTCCTGCCGCGTCCACCCATGCTCTGCTGTGCCACGCTACATCCCGTAACCCCTGCTGTGCCCGGCTATGACATGAACTACTACGACTACCATTGTAGTCAATGTTCCATTATCTCTATTGTGACTATTACGCCACTGTTCATCATAACCCCAACCGGCACCGTCAGACATCGCCTACCAAGAGTCTGGGTCTGCCGAGGTTTCTTCCTAAAAGGGAGTTTCTCCTCGCCACTGTCGCAATAGCTACTGCTAATGCTTCTCTTGGGGGAATTATTGGAATTGTTGGGGCTTTGAGTGTGGTCTAGACCTACTCTATCTGTAAAGTGTCTTGAGATAACTGTTGTTATGATTTGATACTATAAATAAAATTGGATGCAATTTAAGGACCTGGGACCTAGCCTTTGACGTTTTGGAACAGAACCAAAGGCGCCAACATAGCCACTCAAGGGCCATGAAGTGCACCGGTCTACAAAAGTAACTGAATCCATTTCATAGATCAATTGAACCAGGTCATAAGCCACGGGCTTATGTTTGTTGACTGTACAAGGACACAACACCTTCAGTGTTTAAAAAAGGACCAGGTGGTTAAAGCCGGGAGTTTCCTGGACGCACCCTTTGAGTTTAAAAGAAGGTCAGAAATACTCTGCTTGGCCAGCGACGACTCAGGGTGAATCAATGATGTCACGGCACGTGCTAGCCATCTTTACACATCTGGTCCATTATCAACGTCTCACTATCCCTGATTTGCATGTCTAGGTTGTGATACTAGCCACAATTAAAGGCACGTCACTCAAAACATGATGCGGTTTCTCGGTTTTTCTCCCACTCCCACCCCCCCATAAGCCAGCCCATATTGTGTATAAATCTAACCAATCTTTACCACAAGATAATTTTAAGCATCGTTGAAGATGGGGCACAATGGCTATTTTGTTTTGTGTCTGCCTGGCTAAAAGTGGATCCGACCTATTGTAAAGTTATGTTATGCTATGCTTACTGAAGGTCCTAATGAACGCTATTTTTTAAAATAAGAGTTTAACAGTGTTCACTTTCTTGCCAAGAGTTAGATGAGATGATCAATTCCACTTTCATGTCAATCTGTAAATTGCGATGCTGGAACCAGCAGCCAGTTAGCTTAGCGTGGCATAAAAACTGGAAACGGGGGAAAAATCAGCTGGCCAAAAAGCCATCGTGTCTCGTCGACAACTGCAACGCTTGCACGCCATAAAACCACAAATTTAGTCTTTACATTCCACAGTACAGATTAAACAAACAAGATTTGACATGTTAATTAGTGAGCTTTAGAAAGTGCTGGTAGGCGGATTTTGGACAGAGCCTGGCTAGCGGTTTCCCCGTTTCCAGTCTTTAGCTAAGCTAAGCTAAGCTAATAGCCTTCTGGCTCTAGCTTGGTGTCAATATTCTCATCTGAATTTTAGCAAGAATGCAAATAAATGAAACATTTAAGAGCACCGCAAAGAGGGAAGCTAAATTTGAAGGCTAACTTTACAAGTTTATTCCTGAACAAGTCCTAGGCTAAAAGAACAACTAAAAGAGTAGATTTTACTTGTTAAGAACTTGATTCCTCAAAATTTGCACATAGCAACACTAAAGCTAAAGATCACAGCTAATCTGCTGGTCCAAATGCTGTGCTGTGCTATAACAGTTGTTAAAGCAAGGAGATAGTTTTATGATGCAATACAGTATTTTCATGAAATGTCAGAAAAGCCTACAGATGTACAGAGAAACTTTTTTGCTTTGTTGTGTTTTACAGTGACTTTCTTCTTTTTTTCTTAATTCAAACTAATGCTATTATCAATGTCCCTTCAATCATAAATCCACAACATTAGCCCATCTAAGTTACTGCAGTCAGTTTGAATTTAGGGTACAATTTGGGGAAACTAAGAATGTACATGATCTTTGAAGGCCTTCCTGCCACCTACATTGTTCTCTATTTATTTTGATGGTGGTGATGATGATGATGCCACAAGGATATTTCCATGCAAAACATTTATGAAGTCAGTAACTGAGGTGTCAAGCGAACAGCAGGTTGGAGCACCTCAAGATGAGAGCCTGAGATGAGAACGTTAACACATTGTTTTGTTCACCTGCACTGTCTAAATAAAGTCATCTATTTGATGACATGACATTTTTTTTTTCATTTTCTTTTTTAGTGTGCATCAGTGTTGTCACAGAGTTTGAGCATGAGCCAGACAAGTTTGAAGCAAAGATTTAAAAAAAACTTATGTTATGGGACAAACTGAATGGACAGAAACTGTAGAGTCCATCTTACACAAGTGTGCCTCCCTGAAATAGTTTGAAACATGCAAGAAACCCTAAAAAAAAAACTAAAAAAAACAGAAGGGGTGTTACACTGGGTTTAACAGACCGTATAAAAAAAAAAATCGGTGCTTCTCAGAATGGGCCAAATTCACAGAAACTGAGGATCATAAATTCAAGGCACTAAGATTAAAAGAAGCCTCATTATGAGCTAGAGGAGTGGCAGAACACTGACCAGACACCCTTTGCTGTTTATCCAGAAAGGGGATTTCACAAAGGAGGCTTAGAAAACTGGACTTGTGGATGAATATCTTGCTTCAATTAAACCAGAATTTGTGTTCTTAGCTTAGAGCGCGTCCACTGAACTTCACTGTGGCTTTAAATCTGTCGGGTTGCATGTGCAGTCCTGCATTTTTAAAAGCAAGAAGTTGAGGAATGCACAATTCAAATCATGCATGTAAAAAATGCGTTGCACCCTTCATGGTTGCGAAACAAGACCTGATTTTGTGGTATAGGAAGATTACAATTTGTTGTATCGAAGTTAGAATTCGGATTCTCTCCTCCCTACAATTTACAAAATGCAGCCAACAGGAAATAACAAAAATTAAATAAGAGTAATACACAAAAAATGTTTAAGTCAGAGGGCCGGGCCCAGAATAAGTTGGAAAACCAGGAAGAATAAAACTTACAGCAAATTTTTATTTTGTCAAGGTATCAACGAAACGTCGTTTCTTCTACAGTAATACTTCAAACAGGTTTTCTAACTGCGAAACAAACAAAAAAAGGTTAAATACAAAGGTTTTCATAAATTAAAGAAAAGCTCATGTGATCAGGTTCTACATTCACGATGTTGCCGCCTTAATTCTGCAACCTAATCAGGTTTGTCTGAAAGCAAAAGTAACCGTAATTATTTCACCGGCATCCTCCGAGAGTGATTTGTTAAATATGAGTGAGGAACTAAGCAAAGGAAGTCTGGCTTACGGCCTAAGCCCTCTCTGTGAAATATCCCACTGTTGAGGTTGAAAAGGCTCTCACCAGTCTGGTACAGGGCGTGTAAACAGGTCTATGAGATAAAGGAGCATTGGGAGAGTCGTCGATCGTCCAATGCTGCTGGGAACAACGGACAGTTGTAAAGACAGTTTGGCCGGTAGCTGTCCTTTACAGCATCTCAGAAGCTGCTGCTGACAGACCGATGGTTCTGAGCTTAAAGATGGCCGAACCGAGCGGTGCGGACCGAATGGACTGAACGCTTCGGCAGCGCTTACTACAGACGCAATCTCCACGTCAAACGCCCGCATCTTGCTTTTAATGTGGATTCCCAGTCACTGTTGGCCTGGTCATTTTTCCATTTCGACATGTAGTTCATTTGAAAAATAACAGCAGTGCATGACACGTTGTACCCTGTTGAAGACTCTTAGGAGCTAAGCTATTTAACATTTGCATCAGAGTGCCTCAGATTTATGCTTCCCCATCGGTACGTCTAATACCTTGTTGAATTCGTGCTTGGTCTGACAGTCCCAAGAGACTGAATGAATTTTGCATCATCTTAGCAAGAGGAAACGAAACACAGATGACTTAAAACAACGAGGTAAGCATTCTTGGCAATTGCGTTGCCCGTGCATGCCTGTTGGCATTTCATCCGGACTCTTTGAACTCCTCTCCACTGCGCCGATCCCAAAGGCAGGTTTTGACTTGTCAAAATGGGGACCAGGGTTCAAATGACTATCCCAAAACAAAAAAAAACGTGCCCTCTTCAAACATATTCTCCCAGCATGAAAGCTCTGCGTTTTTTCTCATATGTGAAAAAAAGATTTTGTATTATCGAAGGAAGATTCAAAAGTCTCTGCGGAGATGCACCTGAAAGACGCTAAATGACTCCGCTACACAGTATAGTTGTATTATAAACACGGTGCTGTGTTGCAGCTGACTCCCAAGTGTTGCGTTTTGGAGCTTTTAGACCACCAAAAATGAATTCTCAACCAGTGGGAAACACTGCAGCCACCCCTCTAAAATTGTGCTGTCAGATCATCTCTACAATAAACATCTGCAGTAAAAAATATGTTTAAAGCGTACAGCAGGAGGGAGGGAACACATATTTCATATTGCAGTGTGTCCATGTCAACCAATTATTCCCTTGATTTGTTCTGGTGTGAGAAAGTCCAAACAGGGCAGTAGGGAAAAAAATGAAATCATCCAATTTAGTTTAAAAAAAACGTGTAAACAATGATTTGCCTTTGATGTGTTAGGGGAGCATGTTTGGGGTTAATGCTTCTGTGAGAGATGAGCTTTAGTCAAATCCCTCCTCTTCTTTTCCTTAATGTCCAAAAAGTACGGTTTCTTTTATTTGTCACTCCAGAGAAGAACAGGAGATCCCCGAAGAGTCAGGAACAAACCAGACCAGTGCACTCGACAGACCTCAACAGAGCAGACCAGCAGATACCAGATCGTCTCTGGTCTACGACTTCACTACAGTAAACTCTTCCATGCTGATGAAATATGTGTATTCGTGTGTTTGACAAAGACAGAGAAAGAAAAAGCGAGAGAGATTCTACGATGTTTATGACGAGTTGCCTGTGTGTGTGTGTGTGTGTGTGTGTGTGTGTGTGTGTGTGTGTGTGTGTGTGTGTGTCTAAGTGAGACGGTCCTCCAGTGGTGTATCTACGACACTCCGTTCACCAGCAGAGGAGCGTCCTGTTTGTCCTTCTTCATCCCTCGGTCTCTGATGGGTCTCGGATGGTAATGGCGAGATGGGCCCTCGCCGCCGGCACCGACGCCGCCCTGGGATGAGGAAGGCCCTCCTCCCCGCCCCCCCGAGGAGTGCTGCACGCTGCGCTCGTTACCGTCCACACGGATCTGTGGGTAAAGGAAATGAGCACAGTCTGGTTCCACACTTCACAGCTACAAGTGGAAGGGAAATATGATCAAATGAATGTTCGCTGACGAAATGGGACACTGGATGAGACCCTGGGCCCATTTTAATCAAGCGTCTCCCAGGAATCAGCAGAACGTTAAGCTAGGACTAAATATACTCAACTTTAGAGTAGGACAGAGATTTTTATGAAAGCTTCCTACTCTGACTTTCAGCGTTGGAGACAGACAGCTCCAGAGAGTAAGCGCCCTATTTTAACAATCTAAGCGCACGGCGTGAAGCGCCTGGCGCAGGTGCGTTTAGGGCGTGTACGAATCCACTTTTGCTAGTTTGACGGCAGAAAAAAGGGTCCGTGCGCCGGGCGCATGATTCAAAAGGGTTGTATTTAGTGTCTTCATTAATTCATAGGTGTGTTTTGGGCGTAACATGCAATAAAACAATCAGAGATCATCTCCCATTCCCATTAAGCCAGGCGCGTTTGGACCTTGGCGCATTGCTATTGTGATGGCGGATTTGCCAAGCAGGAAGGAGAGATTTTCAGGAGAAGAAACTGATCTGCTCGTGCGTGAAGTGAAAGCGCGGGAGGAGATCATATATGGCACGAGCAATACGAAACCAAAACTCCACGAGGTGAAGCAGGCTTTAAAATAACAATGAAATGCTGCGTTATTGACTTTAGACCAGGTCTTTCCGCTGCCAAGAATGCACCTGAACACACCTCCCTGTAAGACGCCCTTGGGCGCAGGTGCATTTGCTATTTAAACGACGCGGACGCTGGAGGGCAAAATTGCTGCTCCGGGTGCAAGACAGGGCCCTATGTGTGACATCGCTCTTACAACATTGAGAGCCCCAAACTAGAAATTCTGATGACATATTGTTAGTGCTGGCCAAATGAAGCTTTGTGAACAGTTTTCTTTATTTTCTGAGCCCACCAGATAACTTATGGGGCCTTACAGGTGGGGAAAATCCCTTCTCTAAAATGATATAATTTATAATACATATTTAAATTACTTATACATAAGTTGAACACCAGCATTTGGCCTGGAAAAAAAGGTAGAGTTGTTCCAATACCAGTATCGGAAATAGGGCTTTGACTCCGAACTTCGTTATTCGAATATTATAAAAAATAATGATATTCAAACGAATATAAGCCAGCCCTTAATATTCAAACCTGTTATGGGCATTATTTTTTGTAAATGCTTGTAAACGTTGTTTTCAGTTCAGATTCCGAGGCTTTTTCACGCATTTCAAAATGTAACTACACGTCGCGGCGACGCACGTCTCTCGGCCGTGGCTCGCTAGCGGTGCATTCCCCCCTAATTCTCAAAGAAAGCTGGCTGGCCCAGGGCCAGGCCAGCTCAGCGGCGTCTTTCTCCCGTCGCGTTCCACTGTCTCTCCTACCTACACCGGCGCCGCACCCTGTCCCTTCTCCCCTTTCTACCTGCCTGCTCAGTGCTGCTGCACATGAGGAGAGAGCACAGAGGGGAGGGGCTGCTCCTCAGTCACACAACAGAAGAGAAAGGTGACTGTTTCGGCGGCCACAGGAGAGAAATACATTGCGTGCTCGCTGGACAATACTGGCCGCCAGATTTGTCGCTTTTGTGAAAAAAAGTTGCTAAGTTGTGGCAACACCGCCCACACACACTGGCTCGACGCACACACCAGCACACGAGTATAAACATCAGACCACTTACGTAGGCTACGGTGAAAGCTCCGAACTTCCTGTCGAAAGCACACTGTTTGTGTTTAATCAAGGGTCTGACTTAATTTTTTTTTTTAAACTGAAGGCATTTAATGGTCAAAATATTATTAATAAATATTAGAATATATTAGAATATTAATATTAACATACAAACGAACTTCGAATATGATTTTTGGGCAAAAGTCAAAGCCCTAATCGGAAATGCCTCTGAAAATGCTTTAAATGCTGAATCGAGTATCAGCGAGTAGGCAAGTGTGTTTGGTGTTTGGAAAAAAAATCAATTAATGTATGAATCGCAGTTCTTATCTTCAAAGATTCTGAATCGTACTTTCACGTACCATATAACCAAAATATTGAAAACAATCCTTTACCCCTGTGTCGTATAACATAGCTTTAACCGAGTATGGTCTACTCAAAAGCACTTTTGCTGCTTGACAGAGCAAGACAGATAAAAAAAACTGAGCCGTATTGCGTCGGATTGTCTGTACATTATAAGTGACTGGACGAAGGACCCAACGTTACCTGACGGAGTCTCCAGGTAAGAGACAGCTAATGTTAGATAACGTGTCATTTCAATTTAGGTTCACAGCTAATTTTGGCCCGACTAGTTGTGTACCACACCAAAAAAATAAATAATAAAAAAAAAATAATCAGGAAACTGTTTTTCATTCTGTAATTATGTGACAGTGCCGTGCAGAATTTGACAAATTTGCCGACTTTGAGACTCAGAATTCCCCGCAGAAGCAGAGAGTTTTTTAATATTCAGGCTGTGAAACAGGTTGTGGTGAGTCGGCTGGGTGGTAGCTGCTTTTAAAAATGTAATGTTTGTTTTTCATGACTTGCTAAATTCTACGATGGCTAAGAAACGTTTTTGCTGACTTTTTTAGGGTTTTATGTCGACCAAACTGTATGGGAGAAAGCTATATGAGACATGCAATAATATAAAAGCTAATTTGCTTGTTTTGCTAAATAAAAGCATGTCAATAAACTCAACATGTCTGGCCCTTATTGTGATCATCATTTCCAGTGTGGCCCTTAGTGAAATTGAGTTTGAAACCCCTGCCTTAGATGATTCAATCTGGCTGTATTATCAGTAACGCTATCCCAGGGTCATCAAACAATCTATTTTTATCCCACGTTCATTAAAGCAATATTAAAGACTAGTATGTCTTAGCATGTTAAATGAATACATTCCATGTAACAGTTACAGTTTCGACTGTAGCAGCGACGTTAGTGGTATCAACTTTAGGGTTGGGTACCGAAACCCGGTTCCACTATGGTACCGGTTCCTACGCAAACGGTAGTATTCGGACCGGATTAGAACGCGAATTTCGGTTCCGACTGAAATATTTTCCCTCTGTCGCTCCGGACAGCGGCAGACTCTTTTTTTCTTTCTCCCTTTTCTGCCGAGTGGTGCACGTGCCCGCTTGCGGTGTGAAGCGTGTCTGCGCTATTCCACCGACATGCACTCTACAATCCCTGCTGATAGATGGCTTTTTGTACACGCTCTGAAACGGACGTAAAAATATCACACTCTCTGTAGTCTAACTTTAGCTAGCTACCGTAAATGTAGGCTACTTTTAAAATGGCATATTTTCCCTCTGGGGTCACCAAAACGGACGTGAAAGCATATTAACCATTCACTGACTACACGTGATCGCTAGTAAACATTACACTTACTCTGCTAGTCGTTCAGGACAAGAGCCTGTAGCCTGGTGGTGGGGGAGGCGAGACAGCCTCCCAAAATTGTCTGCCCTTTCAAACTCATACCTGGGTGTGTACAGACCTCTTGGACACCACCTGAGAGAGTTTTCTCCTGTGCAGTAGGCCTACATGCCATAAGTCAGGAGAGGTGTGGTATATTGCCAGAGAAGGCAAATATGGTCATTTTTCTGCAAAAGAACTGCTAAAGTTTGGATTGGCAAGAGAGTCTCAAAACCTATAGGAAGGCCCTAAGAAAGGCCAGATCAGACTATTACTCATCACTAATAGAAGAAAATAAGAACAACCCAAGGTTTCTTTTCAGCACTGTAGCCAGGCTGACAGATAGTCACAGCTCTAATGAGCCATCTATTCCTGTAGCTCTGAGTATTGATGACTTCATGAGCTTCTTTAATGATAAAATTACAAAATTATTAGAGATAAAATTCATCACCTTTTGCCCTCAACTTCTAACGGTTCACCTTTAAACGCAGGGTCGCTAGAAATAACGACTAGTCTCGACATATACTTAGACTGCTTTTATCCTATAGACCTTCAACAATTAATGTTAAAGATATCCTCAGCTAAGCCAACTACCTGTCTCTTAGACCCCATCCCAACGAGACTACTCAAAGAAGCGTTACCCATGGTTAACACTTCATTACTAAATATGATCAATATGTCCTTATTAACAGGTTATGTACCGCAGTCATTTAAAATAGCTGTGATAAAACCTCTTCTGAAAAAACCACCCTCGATCCTGAGGTCTTAGCAAACTATAGACCTATATCTAACCTTCCCTTTCTATCCAAGATCCTTGAGAAGGTAGTTGCTAATCAGTTATGTGATTTTCTACATAGCAATAGTTTAATTGATGACTTTCAATCAGGATTTAGAAAGCATCATAGCACAGAGACGGCACTAGTGAAAATTACTAATGACCTTCTAACTGCTGCAGACAAAGGGCTTGTCTCCATCCTTGTTTTACTTGATCTTAGGGCTGGGCGATAAATCGATTTTATCGATTAACTCGAATGTGTAGTCAACGTGGATTTGTTTAAATGAAAAATCGATTTTCTCCTTAACATCCGCCGACGCTCCCCTCTGGGCTCCCGTAGCTCCGAACGGGCTCATCCCCCCGCGCGTTTGCCATAGAGATACACAAACAACATGGCAGCGACTGGGACTCAAATGGAAACCTACCTCGTGCACTGTCCCCGGCTGAGAGTCACCTATTCTCGGTAACTGAACCACCAGCTACAGCTGACCTGAAGGAGCACCATGCGGGGAAACAGAGGCCGTGTTGAGGAATTCTTTTGCGGCACAACACATCTACTAAATGCCGCTGATACAACCGAGCTGTGACGGAGGTCTGTAGCGGCTTAAACAACTTGCAATCGCCGCTGTGTAGCACGGAGCTCCGCTTCAACGTTTTTTTTTATCGCTACGAAGGAGCTTGCTACAGGTATGCTACATTCAAGAGACCATGGGAGGTTAACGTACGTTACTCAGCAACAGGTGAAAATAGGGGCAAGGCTGCGCAATAACGTTAAAATGATTTGAACTTTTAGCGAGGAACGAGTTACCACCTGTGTGAAAACAGCTTTATCTCACGCATCCGTTTTGTTGTTGAATATATAGCCCCCCCCCAAAAAAAGAACAACCTCAAACCAATTTATATTTCCACAAAATTGGCATGAATAATCATAATGGTACATGCCCCATGTGTGTGTATGAGTCAAAACTAAATAAAACTTGTTTTGAACAATTTCTTTGTCATCTGCAGATTGATTTTAAGTAGAGGGAGAAAAAAATCGATTTAAATCTTAAATCGGATTTTTTTTTTTTTTTTTATCGGGGATTTTATTTTTAGGCCATATCGCCCAGCCCTACTTGATCTCAGTGCTGCATTTGACACCATTGACCATACAATCCTGTTACAGAGATTGGAACACTTAGTTGGCATTAAAGGAATTGCTCTAAACTGGTTTAAGTCCTATTTCTCTGATCGATCTCAATTTGTTAATATTAATGATAAATCCTCCAAGTACACTAAAGTTAGCCATGGCGTTCCTCAAGGCTCAGTGCTTGGACCAATTCTATTCTCCTTATATATGCTTCCTCTAGGCAATATTATTAGGAAACACTCAATTAACTTTCACTGTTATGCGGATGACACCCAATTATACTTGTCAATCAAACCAGACGAAACCAGTCAGCTAGCTAAACTTCAAGCGTGCATTAAAGATATAAAATCCTGGATGACCTATAATTTTCTGATGTTAAACTCTAACAAAACTGAAGTTATTGTCCTGGGCCCTAAACACCTCAGAACCTCATTATCTAAAGACATAGCTACTCTGGATGGTATTGCCCTGGCCTCCAGCACTACTGTCAGAAATCTAGGGGTTATTTTTGATCAGGATATATCCTTTACGCCCCCATCTAAAACAAACCTCAAGAACAGCCTTTTTTCATCTTCGTAACATTGCCGAAATTAGGAATATCCTGTCTCAAAACAATGCTGAGAAACTAGTCCATGCATTTGTTACATCCAGGCTGGACTATTGTAATTCCCTACTGTCAGGTTGCTCAAATAAGTCCCTAAAGACTCTCCAGCTGGTCCAAAATGCTGCAGCGTTTTCTCACAAGAACTAAGAAAAGAGATCATATTTCACCAGTATTAGCTTCTCTGCACTGGCTTCCTGTTGAATCCAGGATTGAATTTAAAATCCTTCTCTTGACCTACAAAGCTCTAAATGGTCTAGCACCATCATATCTAGAAGAGCTCCTAATACCTTATTGTCCCACTAGAGCACGGCTCCCCAGAATGCAGAGTTACTCGTGGTACCTAGAGTCTCTAAAAGTAGAATGGGGAGCCAGAGCCTTCAGTTATCAGGCTCTTCTCCTATGGAACCAGCTCCCGATCTGGGTTTGGGGGGCAGAAACTGTAATCGCTTTCAAGAATGAACTTAAAACTCTTCTATTTGATAAAGCTTATAGTTAGGGAGTGAGGAGTTGCAGTGTCCACCTAACTGGCCCACCTGCTTCTCTTCAAAATTGTTAGATTAATAATATATAACAAAGTAGAAGGAGGCAGGCCAGCAAAGCCAGATCCGCAGGGGGAGAGTTCAAAGCCCGAAAAAGCTACCTCTCCTTATGACCTGTCTCTTAGTTACGCTGTTATAGTTACGCTGTTATAGTTTTAGACTGCCGGGGGACTTCCTTCCGTTGACACACTGAGCTGCTCTCTCCTCTCCCTTTCTATTACTATTTCTATTACCATTACTATTTGTGTTTATCCCGTCCCAGAAATGCTTGTTATTAATCCTAGCTTCTGGGGAGTTTACTCCCCGGAGTCCTTATGTTTTTTCCCCCCAGCGTATTTCCTTGGAGAACGTTAGCACCAAGATCTTGGTTCCAGCTGTCGCCGTGGTCCTGCTGCACTCCCTGCTTGGCTCAGCGGTGCTCTGCAATGTCATGCTGCGTCCTGCTGAACCCTGCTGCTTCCTGCTGAACCCTGCAGCTTCCCGCTACGTCCATCCATGCTCTGCTGGGCCACGCTACATCCTGTAACGCCCTGCAGCGCCCTGATATGACATGAACTACTACGACTACCATTTGAAGTCACTGTTCCATTATTAATGTGACTATTATCGCCACTGTTCATCACATCCCCAACCGGCCCGTCAGACACCGCCTACCAAGAGCCTGGGTCTGTCCGAGGCTTCTTCCCAAGAGGGAGTTTTTCCTCGCCACTGTCGCACTGCTTGCTCTTGAGGGACTTATTGTAATTGTTGGGGCTTTGTAAATTATAGAGTGTGGTCTAGACCTACTCTATCTGTAAAGTGTCTCGAGATAACCTGTGTTATGATTTGATACTATAAATAAAATTGAATTGAAGTTTGAAGCTGGTTGGCATACCAACTCAACATTTGTTGTTACTTGTTAATAGTGTAACTGTTATTTGTTAAATTATTGTAGTTGTGTGTTAGGTGACTTAGGTTTACTTATATATTTAAGTACTTTAAAACGTTAATATATTGTTAAATTTAAATAATTTTCAATAAAAATAAAAGAAAATCCATAAAAAGTCTTTTATGTCATTTTTCAGTTTTCAAGAATCTGTTTAGGAATCGGAATTGTTTTAAAAGTATTGGTTCGGCATCGGAATCGTAAAAATCCAAACGGTACCCAACCCTAATCAATGTTAGCCTATATTCGGCGATGTGCTATATCACACAGGAATCTACTCGCAGAGCAACAAAAAGAATTACAGGTCCCTGGAGGCTCACAATTTTTTCACCAGTGGCTTTGTGGGAGTGGCTTTACATCACAAAATATCAGGGCGCGACATTTGTTTATTTCGTTGGGATGTGAAGCCATCTTGGAGGGTTACTGCCCTAAAAAAAAAAGCCCCATCAGACCTGAGTTGCAGGAAGACAACACCTGCTCCGTCCATCTAGTCGGCAGTTTATACAACTTAAGATCAGGATTTTTTGACTTATTAAAAAGGTGCAGAACACCACACAGCAACTTTTCGACATTGTACCAAGCAAAAAAACAATTGTAAATATGACAACTGCTAACAAGGTCTACGCTCATTAATTCAAATGGTTTGTTTTCCCTCACGGCATAAACGCAAATGACGTTTATTGGGCGTTCCCAGTAATGCCGACCAAGTCTATGAAGAAGAAGAAGACTGATCTGTATGAGACTGGAGGACGTAGCATCCCTATAGCTAGCTCACTTGGGAACGCCATGTTGTTTCCGTGAAAATCATGCTGTTGCAGTCCATAACCCATTCATGAGTTGTGATCCACAGCCGTCCACAGTTTGTTACACAGAACCATCAGATAATTAAGTCACACTACCTCGGTTTGTGTTGTAATCTTAGCTATACTGTTCTTTGTTTTGATAGCCGGTCGGGCCACACGTGCATGTTAGAGCACATGAGGCCGAGGGCAGTGACAAAGCGTCAGAATTTGACCAGGTGGAGAACAGTCTGTGAGAGCCAAGTGGCTCTTTTCTGTCCATTACATTACGCAAGTTTGCCAGATCGAGTAGCAGATCTGTAGTTCGAATGAGACATAACGACAGCGGTAATGGACAATTCCGCTTCCAACCTGTAGGGGGACCGAAGAGGAAAAGTGCTCTAGTGTTTAAAAGTAGTTTTTTTTTCTTCATTACTATATTTATATACTCAAGTTCTTTTTCAGTTATGACTGTCAAACTAGATTAAAAAAAAGAAAGTTCTATGGCAATCATTCTCTGTATGAATTTGTTCATGTTTTACAAAGGGATTAACCTGAGCCAGGCCATACGACAATTATAGCAATCATATCACATCCATAAAGGGTTAGTAGTATACAGCTGTATATATTTTAGGGGTGTATATATTCACCGATACAAATCTTTATCCAGTTGTATTATCACAGATCAGCTACATCGATACACGGACCCCTGCATCGGTCTAAATGGACCAAGATTCGGCCGATGGCCCCGTTCTAACGTTACGAATCGGTTCACTGTCAATCCAACGAAGCTGTTCCGGTGCGCGCAATGCTGTTGATCGTGACATATGTGTGCGTTTATTTGCGAGGGAGACAATAGGCTCACCATCTGTGTGGTTAAGGACTTGGTCATTCATGTTCGGGATGGCAGGGATCAGCCAATCAGTGCCTTTGTTTGGGTTTGCAGAAAAAACAAGTTTGACTGCCAAGTTTCGTTTTTGGAGTTAGCGGTGAAAGTGGCTGAGAGGAATACATCGTGGATATTGTAAATTGTACTAGCTGCGGTCTGTGAATCATCCATCCATGTGTGTGTTCATAAACATGTGAGTAGACTAGTACACACACACACACACACACACACACACACACACACACACACACACACACACACACACACACACACACACACACACACACACACACACACATATATATAGATAGATGGATATGTATTTGGGTATGTTAAGTTCATAATGATTATATTAACGTTAGACCCAGCCCGCTGTTCAGCTCATTCTCTGTAAGCGATGCAGCATGAAAGCACGGCAAGCCAGCCGGTGTTAGTTACCCCGTCGCCACATCGTTCCCAGAAAACGAGCCGAATACAGATGTCACTCGTGGAGATAGCAGTGTGCTTTGTGTGGATGAAGCATGAAGTTAATCTGACTCATTTAGCGGCTGGCTCTCTGCCTCATAGCATTACTACTCCGCTGCTCATTTGTCCATCAGTTATTGTAAAACCTCAGCACAGCGACTTGCCGAATTAAATATCAACTAATAATCAACTGTAAAGTAGCTACACCTTTTGAAGGATCCCTTGGTAAATCAGCTTCTGCCGGGTAGAAAAAAAAAATATATTTAAAAAAAAGTTAACAGGCAAAATCCATTATTATGTCTACAAAATTATTTTAGATATAGTATAAGTTCAAGTCACCACTACCTCTGGTCAAAATATTGACTTAGAATCTCAATATATTGGCTTAGTATCTCAATATATTGACTTAATATCTCAAAATATTGGCTTAGTATCTCAATATATTGACTTAGTAACTCAGAATATTGACTAAAAATCTCAAAGCAATGAGAACATTTAAAATATTCACTTAGAATCTCAATATATTAACTTCTGCACACCGGCGTGCAAAGTATAACTTGGTATTATGGAGTCTGGAGATCCTTTTTTCTTGTTGAATGGGAAATCTATTCTTGGGACACGTTTGTTTCTACTGTTTCAACGGAATTTTGTTAATGTTGATAGAGGTTGGATGCTTTCAACGGTTTGTTCAAATTCTGCATTAGCAAAACACACAAAAATGTATAAAATGATAAATCTTTACCATACGGCACATACGCAAGTTCGGGTATCAGGAAGGGGAAAAATGGTATCGCAACATCTCTAGAACAAAGGTCATCCCAGTCCTGTGGCCTGTGTACCGTGGCTTTGCGGATATCCCTTACCATCAATAAGCTATTCATGCAGGGGAACAGTTTTAGTCCACTCTCATCACTTGTGCGCTATCCTTGAGGTGCTGTACTGGCAAAGTTTGATTAATTACTACAGAGAAGAGATGGCATGCATTGTCCGGTAATAACTCGCACAAAGTCAGGCACAAAAATGTTTATCTTTTAATAAGCTCACGGTCATCAAGTGCTCCAAATCATCACTCCTTTTATGGATTTTTTCTACCTGACAGGTCATCTCCTCTGGATCTATCCTAAATGCCTGAGATAGAAGTATTTTCCTGGTTTAAGAAAGAAGAAAAAGAAACATGCATGCTTTCATTCTTAGTTCTAAAAGTAGTACCAAATATGTGTCAGAATCTTTGGCCAGTTTGGACTGATTCACTACTCCGAGACACAAATAAATGCACAGATCCAAAAAAATATATATATTTATGGGCGTTTTATTTTATTTTTCATCGTAGAGGTGAATGTGTGTGACTGTTACCTGTAGAGTGTCTTCCTGCGCTCTTGTCTTGGGATCTCTGACATGCCGAGGCCTTGGCTCGCTCCACTGCATGTCATCACCTAAACCAGGAAGAACAAATCCTGAGTCTGCCTCGTTCCCAACACACTCACGGGAGGATAATATATAGGTGAAACAAACTAAAGGGAGATCAACAACCGCAGACTATGTCACAGTCATGTTGCCCTGCAGTCTGAGGCAACAGCTCGCTGGCAGGCAGCAGCTTAACAAATAGGGTTAAATCTGTGTCATAATTACATTTATGTCAGGGGAAACTCCTTTTTCCCAAAAACAACCAAAAGGAGAATTTATAAGTGCAGGGACACTAAAGGGATTTCATTATTGGATTCATTCTCATTCTTCAGGATATACAGTAATTCAATCAAAAGCCTCTCACTGTATTTATTTCACTTCACTACACACTCATTTCTTTCTACATCTTTCTGGTTTTTTAATCATCTCAATTCATTACCTTCAAAATTAGTTTTATCTACAGTCAAATGGTAGAAAAACATAAGCAGCTGTATAACTGCTTGAGAAACGTTTATCAAGCTTTTCCTTTGTAAAGACTTGACTCCTCTCTTCTCTCCTGAGGAAAATCCTGCATGAGATTGCTGCAAAAAAAGATCAATGGCAGCCAACGACAACTACTGCATACCTTTATACCCCCCTCCTCCTCCTCTTCCTCTCCCCCCTCGTCCACGCATCCCTCCTCCGCCTGCTCTCCTCCTCCCATCTGTCCTTCTGGGCAGGGTCCCGCCTCCTGTCATCAGCTCCTCGGTGGGGGCCAGTGACCAATCGCTGAGCTCGTCTTTGTGGTCCGACTCCGTCTCTGAAGCGTTGGATGCCTCCGAGTTGGTGCCTGGGGTAGCGACTCTCTATTCAGTACTTATAGCCATGAACAAGCTGGATGTTTCTTGTACTTTCCATTGAAATACCAGAAACACCTATTTTAGCCTAAAAAGTGGGACCACTGTGCACAAAAAGTGAAGTAACTACCTAATAACCTCAATCTAAGCCAGAGAATCAGCTCTTTTGCTTAGTCGTTGTGCCTTTGACATTGAACCAATGCGAGAACTCAGAGCTGCAACTGCCGACATATTAACGCTTCAGATAATTACGTTTACCTTTTTTTATGCGTACAAGCACGGTATTGGAAAAAGACGATGTAAATATAATCGATTTAAATAGGTTTTAAGGAATCCCCTTGTGGTGTATCATCATTTCATCGTACCTGAGGCGAAAGCAGCGCCTCCTCCTCTTCGCCCTCTGCCACCTCTTCCTCCCCCTCCTCCGTAGGGCTTCCCTCCTCCTCCTCCACCACCCCCTGCTCCTCTCCCCATGCCCAGGCCCATGCCATTATCGAACACGTAGGTTTTGTCTTTGAGGGTTCGGGGCCCTGTCCCTCCTCCTCCCCCTCCGCCTCCTATCTGTCTCAGCTGCTCGTCGATCTGGAGACGCTCCAGACGAAGCTGATCCACCTCCTGTGGACATGAGGAATACAAAAAATAAAAAAGTATGTTTTATTTTTAACTAAAAGCCTGCTTTTACTAATATCCCCGTGTAGTGGAAAGCCTCCCAGTGTGTACTGGGGTAACAAGTTTATCAACATAAGTCTATGTTAATGCTTTTTTTGGTAAACTTTAACACCACAGCATCAGTGTGTGAAAGGAAGTCGCTTTGGATAAAAGCGGCAGCTAAATGAAATGTAAAAGGATCAGCTGATTGTGTTACATCAATTTTATGAGCCAGAATCATTCAACCATGTCATATTAATACATAAGCTGGGGAATTTTTTGTTCTGTATAAGGACCTTCAGTATTTGGAGCAAGAGGCTTTTGGATAATAAGGTGGGCCAAAATCAGTATGCTATTTTTATTTCAATGTAACAATTGGGATGCGGATTTTCGGCATTCCCGCACCCCATTTTTGCATCACACTGGTGAGAAATGGTTTTTAATCTGTCACTGTGATATCTTCAGCAGAAAGCAAAAAAAGCATGGAGACAAACCACACCTTATGTTAAAGCAATCACAGTGACGTGTTAGTTCACAGTGAAAAGGGGGCTGGTCTAAAATGAAAACACTTGATGCAGGATGTTGTCATTACTGGTGATTATACGCACCTTCAGGTAGTTGAGGTGATAGTCCAGCAGTACTGTAGCATTGGAGATGCTTTCCTTGGTCCCCACAAATACAAATGGCACCAGTCCCTGTGAGAGAGGATCAGAGGTTTAAAGAAAGACGAAATTCTCTTGCCTTACATTTGATCTGTCCTCAAATGATGCATACTAGCAGTAGTAAAGATATATATTCATTATTGGAATCAGAGGTTGATGATTTAGGGGAATGAGGGCTGAGCTTGACTTCAGTATACAGTTATTTAGTAGGTGTTTTGTTAAGTAGGCAGAGGTGTTGCTCTTTTCTTTCCCACTGACATCGTCTGCTGCTGCCGCTGCGACTGCTGAGGGCTTTTTGTCATTCTCAGGCTCAATGCGAACCCGAACCACCCCAGACTTATCAACTACTTCCTGGATCAGTTTGCCGTTTTTGCCAATCACCTTCCCTATAAAAAGGGCAAAAACATCATCAGTCACAGTCTGACAGGACTTTAAAGTTCAATAGTCTGGCTTATTCGCCAATAAATTAAAGCTGGCGCATGAATAACCTCATTGTTTCAGTTGAGTGATTTTTCTCACCTACTAAGTTCCGGGGAACTTTGATGACATCTTCAGAGAACTCCAAGAAACTCCTCGCTATGCGGACAGCGTCCTGGTCCTTAGAAAAACAACAGGCATAAAACAAACGCAACTGTAACTTCTGTCACTTCCTTACCTCACTCAAGTTTATAGTTAAAGGCAGGGATGGTAACTATTGCTAATATACGCTTTTTAAATATGGTTTGAAATGGTCTTTACAACAACAATAAATAACTGAAAAAGGAGCGAAAAAGATCCGTCATCTGTAGCTGCTGTAATCCTGTAAAAAGGCCCACCAATCACTGCCTCGTGGTCCACTTGGAAAGAACCAATGAAAAGCCTCCGTGCCCCGTTGTGCGTACTTAACGTGTCGTGCATGAGCCTGAGCTCAATGCGCGTCACCACATTGCTAACAGTAGTCATGTTTTTTTTTGTTTTTTTTACATTCAGTGTGATAATAACAGGTTAGAGCTGGGCAATATATCGATATTATATCGATATCTTGATATGAGACTAGATATCGTCTTAGGTTTTGGATATCGTAATATGGCATAATTGTTGTCCTTTCCTGGTTTTAAAAGGATGCATTACAGTAAAGTGGTGTCATTTTCTGAACTTACCAGACTGTTGTAACTGTTCTATTATTTGCCTTTACCCACTTAGTCATTATATCCACATTACTGATGATTATTTATCAAAAAATATCCCAATAGTCCACACTACAATATTGTTTCGATATCGAGGTATTTGGTCAAAAATATTGTGATATTTGATTTTCTCCCTATCGCCCAGCCCTATATCAAGGTGTCTTACCGATGAATGAGACATGAAGTAAAATTGCGGCCCTCGTGCACGTCTGTGTGGGGCTTGGAGCTCTGAGGGAAGGGGGGAGGGGTTAGACGGATCCCCGAGGAGACGCTACTTTCAAATCTTGCTAGCTTTTCAACATTACCAGCGCTGCCTTTAACGTAAACAACAAAAAGCTTTGAAACTTGTTTCCATATGGAAAGTAAACGTCTTAACACTCGGGTCTGCACTAGTAACTCCAGACACAAGACGGACACATCCATCAGTGTGTCAGTTTCCCATCCCACCTCTCCGTATATGTGAAAGGTGCACGTCTCCTCGTCCAGGTCTATGTTAGTGACTCCCGGGACTTTGCGTGCTTGCTGAATGTTGGCCCCGTGGGTCCCGATGGCCAGACCCATTAGATCATCCCGAACCACAAACTGTTCGTGAAACCTTGATGCCAGCTGCCTGGAACTCTGTAGAAACATAACCATAGGGACAAACGGGAAAAACATGAACAAAAACAACTGCCACAACAGAGTAAATTTAATGCGTTAGACTTTGTCATTCCATCCGTCACTTGGCGGAGAGGGTCATAAAAATTACGTCAAAATGTATTATCTGCCAGTTTCTTTTTTTTTTTTACGACAATAAGAAATTTATTTTCATTCATTCATCTTTATTTTTTTAATAATTAAGATAAAACAGAAAAAGTTAATACATAAGTGACAGCGGAAGCCACTAAAAACACTGTGGCCATTGTGCCTAAACAGGTAAATATGTAGGTTATCAGTATTGCTTGGTCGTCCTTTCTTCTCCACAGCACCAATCCCTCTTTCCGGGAGCAGAGGAGACACAGGTGAAGTGAAGATAATTTTGTCGTCACTGGTTACAAACAGGCTCCAAGTACTCAAAGTTAAGTAGAGTATTCTAATCCGTCAAAATGTTTGGTGGCCTTCAAATTTTTGCGTCATTGTTAAAACTATTCCTTCAATGACGAAAAATATTAATTTAACCTCTGAGTAGGAGTTAAAGGGATTCTTGATGGACAATCCTTTTATAAACCCATAATCATTTTTAACTGCAAAAGGATCATATTATACACATACAAGAACACACACACTTAAAGTTGCAGTTGTCAGTAATCCTCATTTTGTGTGTGTGTGTGTTTGTGTGTGTGTCTACCTCCAGTTGTCTGTTTGCCTCTTCGTTCCTCAGCATGAGTGACAGTTTGGTGCGGAGGCTCCTGAAGTGCATGTCGCTCATCATGTTGGCCCGCTTTGTTGTGACCTCATTCACAGACTGCGAGGACAAAAGAAGCTTAATTAACACACTGGCTTTGGAATATGTTACTGATGGAGGTCATCTACTAAATGATGTGATATTGTTTGAAATCATACACAGGGTACTCCAATCAGACTATATCAATGGAAAAGTAACAAATTGGATGGTCGTTGCGGCAAGTAGCTATGGCAACTTTTACCTTTACGTTCTTAAGTAAAAAAAAAAATTAATACAAAAAATGTGTTTAACAAACCAAAATGACCAGCTGCTTTTTCTCTGAGTCGTAGGTGACATTGAAAGCTCCCACGGCCTTTTTAAAGTCTTTGTGTGCTGATTCCTTGGAGCACCTGTCAACACAGAGTTACACAAATAATTCATGCCAATAATTCAGTAATATTTACTGACTATTTAGGGGCACGTGCGCACATAACCAAAGTTGAGACACTGTGCTACTGTGTGTAGCCTTCTAATGATACATTTTTAGTCTTTTCAGAGCCTAATACAAACATTTGCATATGTAGCCCAACTACAGCCATTTATTAAAGGCTAATAAGGGTTTCATTTTTTACACACGCAGGTTTTACCTGTAAATAAAATAAAACCCACAGGAATGGGACTCACACCTTGAGTGTTGTATTGGTGGCATATACCGCTGCGGTCTACTGGCATTAACATTGTGTCACTTACAAACAACACTGAGACTGTGGTTCTCTGACAGATGCAGCTACACATCAGCAGGTTTCAAAGTTGCATCCTCCTGACAAGGTACTGAGCCGTGCAGGCAACTGTCACTTGGCGCTAAGCTTGCGACTGGTCTTTGCTTTAAAAAAAACAAACAAAAAAAACAGCAATTTAATGCTACCATGGCCCAGCAACTAGTGCAAAAGCATAATCACTTTTAAAATGCCAAACTTTGAAATGTTCTGGTGTTTTTGCCTCTCCTTCTCTTCCATTTGCTTTACTTTCAACTTGCACAGTCAATACAGGGCTCAGTTTCTAAGCACAAAACCTGTGGGAATGTATCTAACCCAAAAGGTTGCTTGCACGTCCTGAGGTGTATTTACTGTACGGGCCATATAGAGCTCATATCAAACTTACATCTGTCGGAGATCCTCGGGTACATCCAGTCGGATCTTGATGAAGGTGGTTTTGGTGGCTGGTTTATTGGGGTTGACCGGCCGTAACCGCTCCAGCGTCACTATCTCATTTAATGTAGCGTCGCATGCAGCGTACTCTATTACGTAAAACTAGAGAAACATAAAGACAAGGATAATGTCAGTTCCAATTTTGCACGTTGAAAAGCAGAATGTGCGACATCAACGTTGGAGAAAGAATATGAGTAGAAACTGTGAATCAATTAATAAAATATAAACTAATAAAAATATAAACACTTTTTATTAACAAAGTTAAAACTTTCTGGAATTGAACGGTGGGTAAGACCGAGAAAAAAACAGAAAGAAAGAGAGGCATAAAAAGACAGTGGATCAGATAAAATAAAACATCTGCTCCAGACTCTAGAGGAATGACGTTGATTTGAATGAGTTTACTTCCTGCGTCTCACTGTTGTGATCAGGATTCAAATATCAACGTTTGAACGAGTGATTGGACAACATGGCATCATGACTTTGCGTACACATACACGCCACTTTCCTAAAGCCAAATGGCGTGTTATCTGTACGCATTTTCAGCTATCCACGTGTAGGTCTACGCTGTATACAGCAGATGTAAACATACCCGCCACGTTGCGTGTTATCACGAGAACGTGACGTACTATCGCGAGAACGTCACCCATGTAAAAAATAAAAATAAAAAATAAAAAATAAAAAATAAAAAATAAAAAATAAAAATAAAAAATGGTTGGGTTTAGGAAAAGAACACAGGGAAAGCTTTAGTAACACAAAAAACCCCGACAAAAAACACGGAAAATAATGACAAAAACACGCTTAGGAAACAAATTAACGGTTGGGTTTAGGAAAAAAACATTGGGGAAGGCTTAAAAAAAAAAAAAAAAAAAAAAACGGCTGAAAATCGCCACACGCGGGACACGATCCCGGCTCTCCCGGGTGAAAGTCCTGTGTTTTACCCATCCACCACCTCAACCACCCTCCATACGCGGACCTACGTCCCTTTATACTACTCGCTATGGCGATAGGTTAATCAGGTATTTTATCTGCTGAAACATAAAATTTATGACAAACCAAACAGATTTAATTGACAAAGCTAGTCAAAGGCTACACTTCTGTATCTGTATCATCTTCTAGTTTCAGTAGTCATGTTGTAGTCACTGTTTTCAATAGATAGTTAATAAACCTTTGTTTGACTAGTTTATTACAAAACCAAGCCATCACGCGCCATGCCGCATGCTACTTGCTGCCATTTTGATTCGACTTGTATCTTGATACCCAGCCCTACATTACAATGGTAATGTAACCCAGACTTCGAAAGACTGAGCCCTACCTCTCCTTTGACCATGCGAACCTTGGCCAGCCACCATCCACATGGCTCCTTGTCATTAGCCCTGGAATATACCTGGCAACACGCACACACACAGACACACACACAGTCAATTTGACAAAGCTTTCCACTCAAACCTGAGATGTTTACAATAAAGGCAGCTGGCACAGAGAATGCAAACACACAAATTGAATGCAGAGATAAACTGATGTGGGCTCATTTCTTATTCAATCATTTCAAAAGGTGACTTTTAGCACTGAGGACTTCTGAGGCTATATAAACATAAAACAAAGCAAAGAATGATTTATTCGTATTTAAGCATTATGAAGTGAACACATGTAGTTTCTCTGATGCTTTTGGAAGAAGGGCAACATTAAATTACACAAAAGTGTTCTGTTTTCACCATTACAGCATTAGCACGTAGTTTTTTTCTTGTTTGTAATTTAACAAAAACTAATACAGCAATTTATTGGTGTTCATTTTGAATCTTAAAAAAAAAAAACAGGAATGAAGTTCATCAACTGCTTACTTCCAATACCACATATTTTTACGTGAAAATCACAAAAAAAAAGAAAAACAAGGAGCCTTTAGAATCTGTTTGACCTACACAGCAGACCTTTAGGGTGCTGACACACCAGGCCGATTTTCGGCCGTTGGACAGTCTGGCGAGGTGAGTGACGCGAATCTGTTCGGTGTGTCCCGTACCGTCGTCAGTCTGGGGGGCTGTCAGCGTTCATTTTGGCCGACCTAACATGTTCGGTCGGCGGCTGGGCCGTCGGGACTCACCCGGAAATGGCGAGCTGAATGAGGTGACTAGAGTCTCTCAAAATCTGACGAAAATCTTTTAAACTGACCTTTGTTGAGCTGAAATGAAGACAGGTTCAGGAACTGCATGGCCTATTTCTCGCTTAAAATGTTCTCAGAAAGATGTTTCAGTGAACTATTTTAGTACAATATGAGATCGTATTCTGAACGGCCGCCATGACAGTCTGGCTTTGAATTTCCGGAGAAAACAAACCCATGTGACGCGTTCGTTCAATCAGCTGCCAGTTTTCATTTCTTGGGCAACAATACAGATTAGCGCCACCTGCTGTTATAGAAATGTATTAAATTTCGTCTCCTCTCGTCTTGTTGGTGTGTTCTGTGGCACTTTTTGGACCAACACGGGGAGATCATTTCTACTGGCTTTTCTGTCAATGGTCGGCCGTCGGCTATATGTGTAAGCAGCTTTATTCTACTGTATTTCTTCTCTTGCACTCTGACTAGACTGGATCTGCTTTCTGGATAACCACGTGATGGTAATATTAATTTTCTGAAAGTATTGAATCATCAGTCCCACCTCAACTTCATCGCTCTCATTTATCTCCTTGCAGAGTCCTGTTGGGGGAGGAAAACGAACATCCTGGAACGGGATTTGACGCTCTGGCTGCCAACTGGGACAAAGGGACGCATTCAATAAGCGTGAATTTCATCACTGGTAAAAGGTTACATTATACAGTATGTTTTATGTTGTTGTGTATGCGCATTACTCACTTGTTTTCAAATGCCACGGTGACGGATCCTTCGTGGACATCCTTCACAAAGGCCTACAAGAATCACAGAGTTAGAGTTAGTCACACTAGTTAGAATAACCAAGGTTTGAGGGAGTTTTCACACCTATAGTTTGTTTGCTGTGGTCCGAATCAGTTGATGAGTTTGTAAACTTGGATCCATTTCTCGTTGGTTCGGTCTTGTTTCACATCTGGAAAAATCCAAGCGTACTAAAAAATGCTTCATTACAAAACCATGCAAGAACGTTCACTCCCCTTATTAGTCGGATGTGTCTGGGGATGTGTCTGGGGAGCAAGTAAGGAAACACAGGAAGACGTTCCTGTGTTCTGGACCAGTGCATATTTCTTGCATCTCTGTGGTCAAACCAGCACATTTATTTAAATAATCCAATATTGTTTCGCGAGCGACGTTACTACGTCTGCTCTGGTTACAGAGACTTTGCTCTGCTGTGTCTCCAACTTTAGCGGCGGCCGGTTTGACCACGGAGAAGCGAGTGACGGACGCCCAGCTCGACAGCTGTCCATTTCTGCAGTTCAAAGTCGGATCACGTTCTCACCACAAACTAACGAGGTTTCGGTACACTTGCTTGGTCCGCTTTTGTGTGATTGCAAACGCACTCTAGTGAGATTCAACTGGACTAAAGGAAGCAGGTGTGAAAGCGCCCTGACATACCTGTAATAGTATAATAATATATATAATATTATAATATAATATAATATATATATAATAATATTATTGAGATTTTAAACATATTAGTACAGTGCCCAATGACATTGTGCCTGTTTGGAACGGGCCAATCGTATTGCTGCTTGTAGAATTCTTCAAAACCAAATTGTACCCCAAAATTACTTACAGAAGGACCCCACACCACTTAATATGCAACTCCACTTTATAGCATACTACTGACTTACAGCGTAGGCTACGTCTACATCAGAGGAAGACATTGTACTACTATATTTACCTGACAGAGAACGTGACAGATTCAGAATGTAATCACAAAATATCACAATGAAAATGTGGAGTAATCAGACATTTGCATCATGGACTCATAACAGTGCGCTACCCACCCGGCCCGTTATGAGAGCTATCTACATCTGCGTTCATCGAGCTATCTAGATCTGCGTTTGTTTGTGTGTATCAACTGCCAGAACTGGACTGTTCGTTTGTTTGTGCGCGCAGAGAGAGAGAGAGAGAGAGAGAGAGAGAGAGAGAGAGAGAGAGAGAGAGAGAGAGAGAGAGAGAGAGAGAGAGAGAAAAAAAAAAAAAAAAAAAAAAAAAAAAAAAAAAAAAAAAAACTCGTGTCGTATGATTGTTAACGAATTTAACACTTCAGCAGAGGTGCTAATTTCCATACAGGTTTAGTGGCTTGACCGTTAACGGTGAAGTATGGATTTGATTCGCGGGGGTATTTTGGCGACGGTAATGTTATTAGTGTTATAAGTCAGCGGTAGACTTAATTAACCTGACCCAGGGTGAGTCTGATGAAAACTGCTGGGTCTGCCCGGTTCAGCACTCCGAGATTACGTTATGTGTTGTCAATGTAGGGTACAGCTCACAGCAACTTAATGCTATATAGCGTCTGTTGTAAAGCATTCTGCAGGTGGCGTCTGCGTCCCCCAAACACGGACACACACACACACAGATACGTCTCACTTTATTAGATAGATTGCAATATTCTGCTATATATTGCAATTTATTACCTTTTTTCCAACTTCAATTTTTTCCCAATTTCAAATTATGTCCCCAAAAGGAAACTTTGTCAACATCTGTTTTATATAAAGATACATTTCTCTGTTTGTTCATCTCACTTCAATTTTATTCTTGCAAAATGCGATTGTCAAGCAGACAAACCATCACATATACAGAATAATAATAGATTGATACTTGGCATCTTTGTATCGATACAGTTTTGCCACGAAAATATCGCGATGCTATGCCATATCGATTTTTTCAATACAGCTTTATACTGGCATCGTGAATGTAAAAGGGTTACAGCTACCAAAGCCTGACCCAAGCCCAAAGCTGTTAGCAAAAAAACAGCCCAAATTCTTCTCTTTGGGCTTGATTCAGGTTCGGGTCTTTCTCTCTCTGGTTGTACACACAGCCTGTGTCCATGTGTGTCAAGCATTGCAAGTAGGACATGCAATGCCTAGAAGGAAAAGAGAGAGGAAAAAGAGTCTAGACTAGATTGCATTAGCCTCGCTAGCTAACATTAAGTAATGGATGAAATGAAGCATAAACTTCCAAAGGGAGAGATTCTCTGAATCCCCAATGATTCAGGGAAAGATTTCCTATTGCATTATGACTTCATTGACATGTCTGTACAAAACTCAAAGACGTTCTGAGTTTACAAACCAAACCAACTATTTTGCGAAAACATAAAAAAAGAAAGAAATGTAAACAACTATAAATAGGTATGGTAGATGGTTTAGGAATGGAATGGCTTTTTGGTTTCAATTTAAAAAGGTCCAATATGTAATATATTTACTGTAATAAATCAAAAAAATGACCCCAATGCATCATCCGATATTAAGGAAACATGCTAAATTGAAATACTATCTCTTCTGACAACAATGCTAATGCCAGTATTTTCTCCTTTTGAAATTTCTGTTCCGTGACGAAATTTCTGTTTGTGTTTTGGCCTGTGTGTTGTTATCAACTGCCCAGTTTGACAGCCAGGCCGGGTTGACAGATATACCTGTAAAAACGTAAACCCAGCGAGCTACAGCTGTTATGTTAGTACAGCCATGAAAGCAGCAAATAAACAAACAGGATCAACGGAGATAGATTCTACCCGACCTAAACCAAACGGCATGTTTCTAACAGTTGAGTGACCAGAGACGTAACAAGCCTTGGGGTAAATATTGGAGATGTGCAGGGCTCAGCATAAGTGAATACACCCATGCTGAAGTAGACTAAAAAGAGGAATAATATAATTATCTTTTGGAAATTGATCTTAATCAATCAATAGATAAATTACATAAAATGTCCATCCCTCGTAGCCGTGATAAATTAGCCTGAAGCTAATGCTTACCTGTTCAGGAGGAAATTAGCCAACTCGGCGTCCTTTTGGGCTCTAAGCTGTCTCCATCTTTGAAATACAGTGCTCAGCATAAGTGAATACACCCATGCTGTAGTTGACTAAAAAAAGGAATACAAAATTATCTTTTGGAAATTGATCTTAATGCCTTAATTTAAAAAAAAAAAAAAGGAAAAATCCAACCTTTAAGGAGACCAATTTTCTTTGTGAATGAATAACGTATCGTAAATAAATAAATGTTCTTCCTTAAAATACAGGGGGCATAAGTATACACAACCCTATGTTAAATTCACATAGAGGAAGGGAGATATTTATTTTTAAAGGCCAGTTATTTTATGGATCCAGGATACTATGCATCCTGATAAAGTTCCCTTGGCCTTTGGAATTAAAATAGCCCCCACATCATCACATACCCTTCACCATACCTAGAGATTGGCATGGGGTATTTTCCATAAAATCATCTCTCAATGCAAATCAAACCAGCTATTAGGCCAACTGAAATAAAACCAAGCCAATCTCTAGGTATGGTGAAGGGTATGTGATGATGTGGGGCTATTTTAATTCCAAAGGCCAAGGGAAGGGAACTTTATCAGGATGCATAGTATCATGGATAAATGAAATAACTGGCCTTTAAAAATAAAAATCTGGGGCGGCCTCTAGCTCACCCAGTAAGAGCGTTCGCCCCATGTTGGCTGAGTCCTGCAGCGGCGAGGGTTCGAATCCAACCTGCTGCCCTTTGCTGCGTGTCATCCCCCAGCTCTCGCCCCCTTTCAAGTCTATCCGCTGTCACTTCATAATAAAAAGGGAAAAGCCCCCAAAAAATAATCTTAAAAACAAAAGCCTGCCTCTATGGGAATTTAACATAGGGGTGTTTTAAGGAAGAACATTTATTTATTTACTATACATTATTCATTCACAAAGAAAATTGTTGTCCTTAAAAGGTTGGATTTTTCCACATTGTTTTTAATTAAGGCATTAATATCAATTTCCAAAAGATAATTTTTTATTCCTTTTTTTAGTCAACTATAGCATGGGTGTATTCACTTATGCTGAGCACTGTATTTCAAAGATGGAAAAAAAGGACTCCGAGTTGGCTAATTTCCTCCTGAACAGGTAAGCATTAGCTTCAGGCTAATTTATCACGGCTACAAGGGATGGACATTTTATGTCATTTCAACATTCGTGTACTCACATTGGATTATATAGCTAGCAAGAGTACCCGAGATGGTTACTCGCAAAAACAATTGAGACACAGCCAGTAAAGTGATCCCGACTGGTCCTGGCTAACACCGCCATGCTAACCCTGCTAACTGCTAGCTAACGTTACCGGAGGAACAGGCAAGCGGCCACGGCTGTTTACAATGTGTAGCCTGTTCAGCGGCAGTAGCCATTACCGTAACCGGGGCTGTAAATCGGGAAGAGAGAACCGTGAGTTTTTAGTGTGTTTAGCGATTGTTGCCGTAATTCTAAGATGATAAAGTGTGTTCAGTCGGGTGGAGAGGACGGCGAGGTTGTTGCGTTTTTAGCGGTTCCTACCGTAATTCTAAGCCGGGTTGGGTACAGAGCTCCGCGTGAGCATGGGCTTCTATGACTGTCAATATAGCCAGCATCTAACGTTAGCTACTCCGCTGTGCTGTGGAGTAATGTCTGGCTATGTGAGACATTGTTGGGGAGGCTGCGGTCTCAGCCTGGCAACCAACGTGAACTTCCGAGTCTGGGGAGGAGAGGGCGGGGGAGACGACTCTCTCCAGTATTTTGAATTTGTAGTGCAGTAACTATTTTAAACACTAGCTGTCAGTATTACAGAATGACGTCGGTACTACCGAGGAGAGGACAGAGGAGCGCTCTCTGCATCTTTCACAGAGAGCGGGGCTCAGCTCCGACACACACACGCGTGCACACAGAGCGAAAGTTACATCGCCTCTGCAGTTTCATAAAGTCACAGTGAGTCACTACAAAGGCTGGTAAAGCAGACACAAGTGTGGTTACACTTTTCAAAACTTCACGCAGACAGCGTTTGCTGCAATACATGTAATAGTGGGATCACTGTGCAGTTAATGTTACACTTCCGAGACAGACTGGTGTTCTCTATTGCCCCGTGGACTGACTGACAGGCACAAGACGGACAGACTGAGGTCGTACAGGCAAGGCAACTTTATGTCTACAGCACCTTTCAGCAACAAGGCAATTTAAAGTGCTTTACATAAAACATTAAAGAGAATATTTTTTTGATTAATAGGTTGTAGGGACGGGTTTGGGAGGCGGTCTGAAGTGGGGTTGCACGATATTGACAAAATGTGATATTGCGAAATCGATTATGAATATTGCGATATAGATATTAATTTCGTTATTTTTAAAACATATGTAAAATTACAAAAGTTATGTGAAAACACATCAAAATAGATTCATAACGTGGCCGGTTAGCTCATTGGATAGAGCAGGCGCACATATGCAGAGGTTTAATCCTCGACACAGAAGGTCCTATGATGGTTTTCCTTCATGTCTTCCCCCCCTCTCTCTCCCCCTCTCATATCTCAGCTTTCCTATCTAATAAAGGCAGAGATGCCCAAAAATAAAAAATAGATTCATAACAAATTATACAAGTTTTCTTACAACACAAGGTTTACTTCAACTGACAGTCATATTGGACTGGTCCAACATGAATGAATGAATAAATAAATAAATAAATAAATAAATAAGGACCATGTCTACAGAACAGGACACAACTTTTCTTTCGCTTCTCTGATTCGTTCCGTTTTGTTGTCTCTATACATTTCTTCACTTACACTGTCACTCTGTTGGAATATGCACACACGTGGTACGCTCCATAGGGTTTGTCACATAGTGGACCCGTGCGCTGACGTGCACTAACATGTGCAAGTGGCACGGTAACTGGCCAATGAAGTGATGCTCATTACAGCGTTTCAAGCGGGCTCTAAATCAAACACAACTAAGCCACACAGCCAACAGACAGGACGCAGCGCTCCACAAAATAAACACAATATTGCATACTTATTGTGACACTTTCGATATAATATTGCGTAACGTGATATCGCGATAACGATATTGAGTCGATATATCATGCACCCCTAGTCTGAAGAGGTTAGTTATACAGGAGAGAAGCCATTTGAGTTTGTGGCAAAACCTTTCACAGTGCTCATTTTTCATTTTGTGACTTTTGATTGAATAAAAGACTATTTTTCCAGTCATATTTCATCATTTAGGTTTTCTTTAAAATAGTGTTAAAATCTTGTCTCGTTCTCGTGAACCCAATCTCATGAGCCGAGTGTCTTGTAACACCCCTATATTAGTGTCACGATATTTTCCGTGGCAATACTGTATCGATACAAAGACGCCAAGTATCGATCTATTATTACATATGTGTTGGTCAGTTTGTCTGCATGACGATCCCATTTTGCAGCAATAAAATTTAAGTGAGATCAACAAACAGAGAAAGGCATTTTTTTTTTACAGATAAAACAGATGTTGACAGGCGCCCAGATAGCTCAGTTGGTAGAGCAGGCGCCCATATATAGAGGTTTACTCCTCGACCGAGGGGGCCCGGGTTCGACTCCGACCTGCAGTCCTTTGCTGCATGTCATTCCCCCCCTCTCTCCTCTTTCACGTCTTCATCTGTCTTGTCAAAAATAAAGGCCGAAAATGCCCCAAAAAATAATCTTTAAAAAAAAAAAAACAGATGTTCACAAAGTTTCCTTTTGGGGACATAATTTGAAACTTGGAAAAATTTGAAGTTGGAAAAAAGGTAATAAATTGCAATATATCACAGCATATTGCAGCGTGTTTAAAATCGTAATATCGTATCGTTACATAAGTATAATTTGTGATGGTATCGTATCGTGAGGCCTCTGGTGATATCCCACCCCTAGGTAATACTAGTGGGGCTTCTGTCACATAAAAAGTAATAGTCCTAAAAACTGCTTTTAGGTTCAAACCATTTCAGTTCATCAACAAACACTACTACAACAACAAAAACATTAAAAAAAATGTTGGGGTCCATTAAATCCTGAACAAGTACCAATTTTACCACTTCTGGGATTAGCATCCTGGACCCATGCATCAAAGTCCTTTTCTCACCAAGTGAGAGAAACACACCTCTGTATCCTACAGCTCTATGTACATGGTGGAGATTTACCATATTTAGGAACTGAGTGACTTATACATTACATTAACACTGCATACCAACATATATCCTATTTATTAGGACATGAACCATAGTCCAAGATACGCATCTAGCTAATGTAGTCTACTATATTACAGTCACTATTATAACTATTTTAAGAGAGCCTTTAACGTTTCAATGAACATACTCAGAGAATGACTCAACGCTTGTGAATGCACCTCCGCATCACAGCCCACATCGGTGACTTTTTTCAGAAATTCAAATCCTGTCGAATTTAGTGAAAACAAAATGGCAATTGAGTCCAAGTACCTGGCCAACTCTGGCAAAGACTGCCTTTCATTCTAAGTGGTGATGAACAAAAGTGCATTTTGTAGATCCTTTCAATCTTCTGAAAATTTGCTAATTGTCTTTTATTGCTATCATTTTGATAAGAGCACCTGCCAAATAATAAAACTGTATGCCAGAAATCACAGTTTGCATAAGTGCTACGTTTGGCCAGTGCCACACCCAAATAAGAGACAAAAGTACATCCACTGCTGATGGTGCCACCTCTGATTTAAACCCAAGGGAAATCCAAAAGTATATACTTTTTTCAGACAGGACTGATATGTATAAATGTCCCAATTCAGGATTTTTGCTTTAGTGAAGTGCTTGAATTCGTTATACAGTGCAAACAATTCGGCTGGCATTAAATGCAGCATGAGGTTCCATAATGAACATTGCTACAGTGCAGTACAGTGCAACACAGGATGGCAGGATGGCTTGCAGGACCACTTAACACTCATATCTCAAAATGATTTCGGATGGTTGTACTGCACATTCATTCCATTCATATTCCTTACATTAGTTTGGCAGCAACAACGCTTCTACAGTGACAATACATGCAATCAATCACAGTTCAAGTCATTCGATGAGAGATGGTGTTTTTTTTCTTCTTTTACTCTGCTAGTAACATTTGCCTGATCTCCTTGTTTCTCCCATGTCAACCATTCTTAAAGGATTACAATCCCCCAAACAGGAAATACAAGGTTTTCATCCCGCAGCAAAACTTTTGTAACTGTTTTTTTTTTCTTCCATTGTGGTACGGATTTAGTTACTAACCTAAATGATTCAAATAATTATTTCACACACTGACCAACACTGATCATAGAATCAAAACCTGTATGTAAATATCTGCCCAAGGATCCATGAGCAAGACTGTCAGCCCCTGCCTTGCAAAAGACAAGCTCCTTAGTCTGTGGTAACCGTGGTAACGTTATACGTTAATATGGTCAAAGAGTCAATGCATAACGTTAACCCTCTAGCTAAATAACTGGTATTCCTAACGTTAGCTACTTGTTGACTCTTAACCCCAAACTCTCAGCAGGCTTAATAAAAGAAAAGCTAACTTACCTGCCTACTTGGGGGAAATATTGGCAAAGCAGTTTATTGCTGCCGTTATCCTAAATGAAGTTAACGTTAGCTGTTAACGTTCATTTTGGCACTTGTGCCTCTGTAACCAACCCCTTTCCATCACTTTACAGATAACATAATATTACATTTACGTTAACATTGTCACTACAACAATTACATTGGTGTAGCACCCTCATTATCACCAATAACACACATTTAGCTAGCTAACAACATTGAGGTTACAGCACCATCTTGGCGTTAGCTTTGTTTACAGATTTTCTACGTCCCGGTGGAGGCTGGCGTGAAGTACTGAGGCCCGGAGATACAAGCAGGTCTCTTCGCTAACGACAATTTCGCGTTAGTGAGCCTAACGTGTGTGCTTGGTGAGGCAACTGAGATGAAAAGCTTAACAAAAGTCATTAACTTACCTTATAAAAGGCCCCACTTGTTCCCCTCACTTCCACGACTAGTTCATCCATGACGCAAGTCACTACAGCTCGCTAGCTAGCTTAACGTTACTACCGTTAGCGACGTTAGTAGCTAGCTAGCTAGCTAGCTGGCTAGCCTGACGCTAGCCTGACGCTAGCCAAGGCAGAGTTTGCTATCGTTGGCTAGCTTGCCAAAATAGCCTGCCAGTTGGATGCAAGAAGAAGCCACGATAACTGTGTACGGCCGTTATTGTTGATTTCCGTTTACCACCGTTTATGGATATTTCGTTTGTTTCTTGCAGATTTGCAATTCCGGATGTATGATATTTCACAGGCGAATTATGTAGCAGGCTATGTTAGCTTGTACTAGCTAGTTATGTTAATGTTGTGTGATTAGTGGTGAAGCAGCTACTGTTGGTTGCATCTCTCCAATGTGACGTCTCCGCGTTCTTCCTCTACTGAAATCCGAGGCTGCTTACACACATCCAAGCCTATTGCTGCTCTCCACAGGTAATACATAGAAATGTCTATTTCACATGACATATCCGGGTAATTCATCTAAATAGAAATTTTATCCCGCAATGAACCTTATAATATTTCCCAACACAAATCAAAACAAATAATAGCCTATTATTCCAGCTCAATCATTGGCTCTAAGGTAGTGGAAACATTTTTATCTAAAAGTTCGTTATTCTTCCCCCTTATCACAATATGCATTCACCTTAATATAAAAGCATTATTGGGCAAATAACGTTATAGATTTTTTTTTCTTTTGACTGATAGTTGGGTTCTTGAGCATGATCTTTGGTTCTTTAACCCCGCCAACCTCCCACTGTGGAGAACAAATGGTACCAAAACACTCCAGAAATGGGGGTTTCTGAACTTCGGACAGCGAACATTTTACATACATAAGATCATCATTAGTGATGTCCAAATGAGGCTTCCTGAACCGTTAGTATTTGCTGACCCAACTAGATGGCGCTCTTGGTTTAAAGAAAAAGGCTCAGGGGAATGGCAATTCAGTGTGCTTTCAGTTAATTTATTTTAGGCTCAGAAAATCAATAAAATGCGTCATGAAACGTAATTTGGACATCATCACTGATAATCAGTTGTCAGGGTTATTTCTCACACCTGTGAGGTTTATTTGATGAGATCTGTATTTACTTTGTCAGTGAGGGTCACTGCTCAGATTTTTCCTAAATGTTTTATATTCTCTGCATTCTTCACAACTTTTTGGTATTAAAATCACTGGTGGTCAGTTGTCTGTCTCTTGATAGCTGACTTGCCAAACCATATCATCCACTCCAAGAGTTGTTCCCCCACACAAAAGGCCTTTCTGGAATATCTCAACATTACTCAATTTGTTATTTTTCTTTATATTTTTTGCTGCTTTTAAATGTCTCATGTATCCCTGTACGGTGTCCTTGAGTGCCGAGAAAGGTGCCTTTAAATAAAATGTATTTTTATTATTATTATTATTATTATTATTAATTTCTAACAGGCCTCAAAACTCCCAAATGGCACAGGGGCCTATTTGCTGCTAAGCTCATTAAATAAAAGGGTTTACCTCTCTGATCTGGTCACACTCTCATCATTCAGCAGCATTCGTCTGCTATATCCATTATTGGACACAGGATCTTTTTGAGAATTAAAATTTTCTAGCCAAAGACAAGGAGCAGCCCCAAGCCACATGTTTGGAGACTGAGAGGGAAAGGCGGAGACAGACGAGCAGACAGACTGATGCTCTGACGCGTGATATATATGGAGGCAAAGAAGGAGAAGGAAATTGAAAGTATTATGGGTCACTGAATATAGAAGCACTGAGGCAGGCATAGAAAGAAATACTTAAGGGATAAACTATAGGAATATTACAGAAATAGAATTTAAGTTCAGTAGAAACAGGGTGACAAATGACGGGTAAAATAAGATACAGGACAGAGAGAAAGAGAACGGAAAATCAGACATCATCATCATCATCATATGAAGTTCCTGCGTGTGGGAGGGAAACAGGCCCTAACAATAAATACACATCTCAAAAGCTGACCTACTGTAAATTTAAAGTGGCCATATTATGCTCATTTTCAGGTTCATAATTGTAATTTGGGATTGTATCAGAATAGGTTTACATGGTTTAATTTTCAAAAAACACCATATTTTTATTGTACTGCCCCTTGCTGCAGCTCCTCTTTTCACCCTGTGTCAGGTCTCTGTTTTAGCTACAGAGTGAGACATCTCAACTTCTGTAACATCTTTGTTGGCAGTCGCACATGCGCAGTAGCTAGGTAAGGATTACATTATCTAGCTAGCTGTTTCTCCAACTTCGGTCAGTACAAGGCAGGATTAGCCGGGAGACTTCTTCTTAACGAGGGCGCACTTCCAACTTTGCGTTGAATACCTGCAGAACAGGGACATGTAAGTAGTTCTATACAATTTATTTTGTACGTTAGGGTGAATTTGTGTGTGTTGTAGCAGTGTTTTGCCATTGAGAACGGGCTAGCATGCTAACGGTTAGCCCCCTAGGCTCCTCGTTTCGGCTAGTGACGTAGAAAGCCGTGCAGATTTTGAACAGCTCAGCCGGAGACTGAAGGCAGGACACATTCAGAAAACCGTATCTCACTCAAAACAGCATTGGTTGGATTTTTTTCAAAGTTTGTATGCGTGTGGATGCACCAGAGACACAAAATAACACCCCAAATATGGGCACTTTAAGCATTCAGAGAAAAGTTTAGCGTAGAAAAATGTAACTGGTCTCCAAAGAACGAGCATCAGAGTCAAGTGAAGCTTTTTCAACAGTTTTATCAGAAGTCCCTTTTGTGAGATTGTAACAACGACAATGTTACATATGAAACATATAGTAGAAGGCAAAAGCCGATACAGTCCAAAACAACAAACTCACAGACAGAAATAAACATTGTCATCTCAGATTGAGCAAATATAAAATGATGACAATCCTAAATCAAGTAACACCACTGTTAAGGCTTTTGTTAAAGGAGTTTTTGACTTTTAATCTCAAAAGTTGTAGGAGTTTTGACTAGGTAGTATGTACTGCACACTTTAAGGATGTGCAGGGGGCGTATAGCACAAAGTTCTGGACCCCGCACATAGGCATTAGGCTCGTTTGAGATGAACTGCGGCTCGCCTGTGAAGTGGAACGAGAGCAGCGTCCGGTGACAAAAGGCCGCGGTAAAGTCAGACAGTTTCCAGCCGTTTCCAGCAGCCTTCAGGCTGAACAGGAAGTCACAGAAACACTGACATCCTGATAGGTCTGATTCCGATTTAATAAAATGTTATCAGACCCATATATCAGCTTGTATGCAGTCTCCAGTTGTTTGTATTATGACAAGGTAATAAATAATAGACTGTAGATGATCCGTAATCTGAACGGATTTAGTCTCTGATTTCTAAATGTAACTATCTGCCACACACCATGTGTTCTGTACAGAATAAGCCTTTAAAACAGACAAATAGCAATTCAAATCCCTCCAATTCAAAAACAATCAAAAGAGTTATATAAAACGTCGTCATGTTGAGTCGATTCTGAACCAGTCAGCTGTTAGAACAGCTGAGAGGCCGGCGTTTCCCAGCATGCCCTGGGTCCGCCTGGGTCTTGCAGTCGGTGGAAAGCAACCGCGCTGCCTGCGTCTCAAACCTGGGGGTGCCTCGATCTCGTGAGGTTATGGTTGCCCATGTGTGCATGACATCAGAGCAAGTCGGGACACAAATGCTACCCAGCATGCGTTGGGTGGCGATCGGCGGTGATCGATTCTGTGCAGACCTGGCTCATCTCCAACGAGCCTAATCTCTATGGGCCCCACCCCACATTCTCTATGGGCCACACCCCACATTCTCTGTGGACCACACCCCCATTCTGTATGGGCCACAACCCCATTCTCTATGGACCGCACCCCCATTCTCTATGGGCCACACCCCGCATCCACGGTTGTATATTGTATTTTCAAGTTTGTCATTTAAGCATCACACTTACAGAATTATTTCTCAAATTCATATTTTTTTTCTTTGTGTTTGCACTGTTGAGCTTGTAATGTGACAACATAGAGCTCCTTCTGTGGAGGGGAAAGGGAATGTCCCCACATACATTAGTAATTATTATTACTTCTACTTGGGGGGGTAAAAGTGTTGACATGATCTTGAAATGATAGAACAGCTGCAGGCCGACAGTTTAATTGAATGCTGAAAATAGCTAGCTAACGGGCTAACCTGAACCAGCATTAATCTATGCATTAAGGTAACGCACATAATAGTTACCTGAAGGCATATGGCCATGGTTCCTGAGTGAGGGGAACCCTGCTGATGTGTTGTACCCTGTAGGACTGCACTTATTTTCAGTATTAATTAATCTGCCATTTACTTCTGCCAAAAAGTCAAACAATTTGCAAGGCCCATGTTGACTTATTCAAATGTCTTGTTTTGCCCGAACAACAGTCCCAAACCCCAAGATATTCTGTTTACTGTCATATAAGACAAAGGAAACCAGCAAATGTTCACATTTGAGAATGTGAAACCAGATGAAGTTTAGGCATTTTTGCTTAAAAAATATCACTCTAACAATGAATCAATTATCAAAGTAGTTGCAGATGAATTATCTGTCGATCAACTAATCGTTTCATCTCTAGGACTCTGAACAACTCAAGAGACTGTGCCCTGATCTGACAAGGGCCCGTTCCCCATACTGATTTTAATTAATGCCACATACAGGAACCTTTTTTCCTCTTTTTCTTGTTAACAGTGACTTTTTGTAGATAAACAAAATTACCAAGGTACATTTCAAAATGTCAAGGCATCCCTTTAAGAGCAAACATGGCTATTAAAAAAAAGACACAAATTCCAGACTGAGCTCAAGAAGTGGCGTACGTATGGCACGCCAATTCGTATGCCATTTTTGGCGTGTTATCAAGACGCATACTGGCTTTTTAGCGTGTTTATCAACGGCGTTTGGCCTCCGTTGACTTACATTACCTTGCGATTGCGTGTGAATTGACGGCGTAGAGAGTAGTATGAAAGGGTGAAAATCCGCATAGGGAGGGTGGTGGGTGGGTGGTGGATAGGTCAAACACAGGACTTTCACCCAGGAGACCGGGGATCGTGTCCCGCATGTCACGTTTCCTAAACTCAACCGTCGCTTTCTCGCGATAACACGCCAAGTGGCGTGTATGTTTACGTCCACTGTATACAGCGTAGACATACACGCCAATAGCTCAAAATGCGAACAGATAACACGCCACTTGGCTTAAGAAAGTGGGCGTGTATGTTTACTCGAAGTCATGATGTCTTGTTGTAAATTAACTGCAATAAAAACCCAGCAAAATATAACAAATAAAATGTACTATGTATAGGGAAAAGGGAAGGCAAGCAAACCTACTATACATTTATATTCTTAACTTTTAGACCTGGATAAAATACTACGGAAGAGGATTAGGGCCACATGTGTTTAAACTCAGAATTCTGAGAATAAAGTCAGAACTCTGAGTTTAAACTAAGAACTGAAATACATTGTTCACGTGGCCCTAATCCTCTTCCGTAAAACACAAAGTGGTTATGATTTCAAATGTGTGAAAAAGAAAATTCTGAGAGATCTTAATCTTATATGTGTAATTCATAACCATAATGAGTGATAAGGGATAAGGCTAACTTAATTATGCCTTCCATTTTCTTTTTCAATCATTTGAAACCAAGTCAGATGCTCGTTTATTAAGGTCTGGCAAGTTTATGAAGGAAATGCAGGCACGTTCTTCTTATTTCCACAACATGTTTTTCCTCTAATTAGGCTAGTACAGTCATCTCACATGTATTACAGCGTCTAAATTAGCATTATGCTAACCTAATGGTAAACAGCCACAGATAGTTGTGTAATGTGCTGGGATATGATCCAGAATAAGCAGTTTAGAAAATGGTTAAATGGATGTTATCCTAGTGTCTATGTGTTCTTTTGCCCAGCTTTTGTTCAACCTATGGCTCTGGGTTGCATGTCACAGATTTGCCTGTACAATCAGAATGAATAGAGTGTTTCCTGTTTGTTTAGTTTTTTTTTACAGTAATATGCCATTTTATTCACCTGTAGCGGCTGCTTAATCCTGCCGCGTCTGATACAAACATGTCATTTCTGAGTAAAAATCCACAAAACCTGATACAACTCAGACAATAGCTGTATGGATTTAATTTGGATTTGCAGTGTTTAAATCATTCAGCGAGGTGAATTAATTAGGACATCATCAGACTCATCAGCTTGGAGGGAACACCGGTCTGAAATGTTCACTGATCTGATTTTCTTTTACACATGGCATCCAAATATATTTATGGGATTTCAAAAGTAGTCTACAATGTTAAAATAGGATAAGATATGGCAAGTGTGCTGCTATATCAAAGTGACAGCGCCACAGTCAGGCTCGTGGCTTGATGCCTTATTGTTAAACGGCTTCATAGCTCTTCATAGCTCCAACTCTGAGTTATGTACAGTGTGTTTGTCCATCCACAACCCAGCTGGGAGCTATCTCAATGCAAAGCATCCTTGTGTAGGGTTAATAATAAATATGGCTTTCGACAGTGTTTCATGCAGCCTGTATATCATCCATGGCTCGAAACACACCTGGACTCGTTCCCTTATACAGACCCCAGGCTGAAAAGTCCACTCGTACCGCACACCCAGGCTCAGGATGTGTAGCAGTAAAAATATATCCATTATGCATACAGGGGGAGTCACAGTTTTCTGTCGTGTTTCCTGTCCCCTCTGAGACTGGAGGCAGTGATATTGATGTGGAGAGCACATCATCTAAGACAGAAAGAAGGTTTTTACTTTGAAAAAAGTGCATTACAGAATATTTAGAATTGCTGCGAATGTCAGCATTCTAATGATTTCCCATGATATCGTACAAAAACGTATGCACACCAATTCGTATGATATCCCACGGAATTAGGCGACCGCCGGGCCGGTCACGTGACGACCGGTCACACGACAGTTAAAGGGATACGCCACCGTTTGTTTAAATAGGGCTTATCACGGTCTCCCCTAGCTGTAGATAGGTGGGCCAACGCATTTTTTGTGCATGCATTGTTTTAGTCCGGTGCAATACCGGCAGCGCCGCCGCTAGTTAGCTTAGCGTAGTGAATGGAATCCTATGTTGCCGGTTAGCATGTTGTGAGTAAAAGTGAGCCAACAAAAGACAAAAAAACAACCTAATTACTTGCACTGAGACAAAAAATGCGTTGGCCCACCTATCTACAGCCAGGGTAGACCGTGATAATTTCAACAAACGGTGGCGTATTCCTTTAAGTTTAGCGGTCTTCACAGTTACATTTGGCCAAGAAAAGATTACTGGGAGGCGGGTACCGGTCATCGCGAGGTGCCCGGTCATTTCAGAGGCTGTTGCAGTTAAGTTTAGTCGACCAAAAAGGGACCGTTGTGCGGTTAAGTTTAGGCACCAAAATGACTAGTTAATAATTGAAATAAGATACAGGTTTGGATTAAAACGGTCCCTTAAAGTAGTACTCCCAGGACAAAAACACGCGTTTCTTGGGTGAAAGTCCTGTGTTTCTTCCCCAGGACACGAACTCCACTCCCCCGCTTGAAAGCCATGTTTTTTATGACCACCCATCCACCCCGACTTCCTCCCCACGCGGACCAGAGCAGTCTTATACAGCGGCAGTTACTGTGGTGCACACAGCAATAAATCTGTGGAATACATACGAATTACGGTGCATTACTTTTAGTAACTATATGTACGAATGGTTCATGATAACAGCCTCCTGTACTGGCTATCTTGAAGTCACCCAGAAAAACTGGGTGTTTTTGCATTTGCGCACAAAGGGAAAGCTGGATAAGCCACTGTGGCAGAAGGTTAGCATAGAGGGGATATGTTTACGTCAGGATTAGATGCTAGATGACGGAGTGCATTTCTCCTGCATGAGGGTAAGAGGATCTTTTACAGCCTCTAAATCAATATGTGACACGCTGCCTGACAACCTCTAGCCTAGATGCTCCGGGTTTTTTTTTTTCAGGAAACCTTGTTGTCAAGGTCTTCCTGAATAGGTCCTTCGAGCTAACCTGGTATTTCTTTTTGCCCCATATTTTATCTACATTACGTTTGTCTAGGAAGTGTTTCCCGATGCATCCCTTGTATTTATGATCTCACAGTGATTTGAAGTCGACTGTCCTGCTCTTGAAGGATTGACTCAGATAGATATCGGAAAATTCGAAAAAAAAAGAAGAAAAAAAGAGTCCTTCAGTCATCACCGAGTAGGTTAAACCACTTGAAACCTCTATGCTATTTTTGCCTGACTGAGTTCTTAAAACCAAGACAGAGGCAGCTTTTTTTAAGGCAGTGGACATAGGTTGTGAAATACTGCTTTCAGCTAGGATGTGGATGAAAATCAATCGGGACAAGGCAACAAAAAATGAGACCATGTTCAGATACGTTGCCCCAGAATGTTGCTGTTAGTAATGGCTGTCATGAACAGAAACACCAGCCTCGCATCAAGACTGTTTGTTGTAAATCCCCAAATGACTCATCTCTTGTGTTTTGGTTGCCTGTGCACTGGGCACGCTGAAAGTATATTCACTCAGTTTCTGTCTACGTTTGAAAAGATGGAAGCATTTCTACACTACGCCGTAGTCTAAAAGGCAACATCGACTCATTTCTGAATGGTTAATGAATCCCTTTTGTTCTCTTTTCTCTCTATCTTCAGCACCCTCTGTCTCCACCCTATCCTCCTCCATCCTCTTCCTTGAAACACATTGCTCTTTAGTGTCAGCCCCATTCCTCCTCCAAAACCGGAAAAGTTGCACGTAATTTAAAAGACTTGTTTTTACACTCACTCTCCCATCCTCCCTCTCCTCCTCCTTTTTTTTCACATGCACAGTTACTCTTCTCTCTTCCCCTTCCATTATGCCTCCCACTCCTCCTTTTCCTCAACAAGGACAACTACTCTTTGTCTCAGTCTCTTGTGTGAGTCGGACTCTCCCGTCCTCTCTCTCCACGTCTCTGTAGAGCAGGGACTTCTGGGCCTTCAGGCGGCAGGCGATCGACATGAAGATGGAGTCGACGTTCTGACTCTCCCTCGGGTCCTTGGCCGACGTCTCAAACAGCAGCATGTTGTGGGAGTCGGCGAACTTCAACGCCATGTTGGAGGGCACCTGGGAGAGCACACAATGTTTGGTTGGAAACGGGGGCGATTCTAAGTGGGGTGGTACGGGGGGACCAATAATCAGTCAGAATACAGCATTGAAAATCTGCTTATAAATATAGGAAATACTGGATAGGCTAGAACAACACAATGTAATTCTGCTAAATAAAACATCACATTCATTATTAAAATAATAGAATTGCATATGCAAATTCAATACACATTTTCTCAGTCTGCCACTTTTTTTTAAAAACAATTCCAGTGCTGGTTCCATAGTATCCGAATTTTGGATAGTCATCATGGAAACAGTTATTGGTCATGTGACAAGGGCTGGGAAAATTGTCATTACAGGCAGCCAAGTGACAGTAGTCTGATCCAATGGAAATCACAACTGTCAGATTGACAGCACTCTAGCCCAATGGTGGTGGTGGCGGGGGCAATCATATTTCGGCGGTCTTCTAGCTCTGCCCCTGGTTGGAAACCCTAATTAAATCTAGGAAGGTAAATTAAGTACTATATTGCGCTGTGGTCCTCGCTTGGGTACACTCACCTGTATGTGCTCCACGAGGTCACACTTGTTTCCCACCAGGACTCGAGGTACTGATGCTGACACCCGGTGGCCATTACACTCCTGGAACACAACAGAATTTACACTTTGTAAACTGTGGCCATGGTTCATGTGATTTGTGACCACTAATATGTGCTAGCCTGGGTAAACCCTGACGAACCTCCGGGCAAATTTGAGATTTGCTCCGCAAGTCAGTCTGGCGAAGAGCCCATTCAAACCCATTTCCAATGTCCCCAAAATCGAGGCACCAATCACAACCGCTGAGGCGGGCTTTACATCAATCACAACCGTTGAGGCGGGCTTTACACGACGACGATAGCGCAGCAACGGCGAGCAGCTTTTTGTTAACATTCAACATGACCTAACATGACGGCCACCGAAGCGCAGCGTCACCCGGATCGTTGGTCTGATTGGTTGAAGGACTATCCAGTTGCACCCAGAGGCATTTGAGCGGCGTCCGTTGGTGACGCCCCTTTGGAAATGAGCTATCAATGAACCTTTCCCAGACCCACTCTCAGTTACAACTGAGAAGGGTCTGGTGTCAACCAGGCTAAATGTGAGCAAGTAAGTGGAAAAAAAGCGTTACCGTCTGTAATTAGAATTTATGACAGCTACAGTGCAATGTGTCCTACTTGGCCAAATCAACTCCCGGTGGCAAATGGCTGCATAGTGCATATAGTGGTAATGCATATTCGCACAGGACTAAGCCAGATTTTCCACCATGCGCGTCTGTGCTGCGTTGCGGCTGCGCCACGGTTTTGTTCCGTCCTCTGTCATGCGCCATACCACACCAGGAGCGTCTCGCGGAACGTCTTGCCTGACTGGATTCTCTCGCCGTTTCACTTCCTGTCCGGCTGTCCGAACGGCCCGCGGCTCGGGTGAAAATAAGGGGTCAGCCCTATGTTCCCATAGCCCAATGGTCCCACATTTCTAAGATTTTTCTTAAAATTAGGCCCTATGTTCCCACGTTTCTAGGACATTTTCAAAATTAGGTCTTGTATTCTGACATTTCCCTTCAATTTAAGCCCTATCCTCACAACATTTTTTAGGGTTAGGGGTTAGGGTTAGGGGGATTAAATCTGATACAAATTTATGAAAAAGGAAATGTGGGAACATAGGGCCTAATTTTGAAAAAAGTCTTAGAAATGTTGGAATTTTAGCTATGGAACATGGCAAAGTGTGGCGTGCTGGTGGATTATCAAGTATTGACTTGAATGGCAGCAATTGCTCGCGGGGGTCGCTATGCCTGCGGAACGCAGCGCAGTCCGGTGGAAAATATTATAACACAACTTCTGTGTTTGGCGAAATATGGTAGGTCATTTGCAGTGGCATTTTTACTCGACAAATCACAGACATGGCAGATCGCACAGGCTTAAGATCACAGATGACCCCTGTAATTATTTCAAATTACTAGAGGCCCCCAGGTAATACTTGTCCTGTGCAATGACTTTGATACCACTATTGCTACTACCACTGATTCAACTACTACAACAAGTAGTCATTTTATTACTATTTCTACTACTGATGCAAAGCGTAGTGACTGAAGACTGACTGTTGTAATTATTATAAGAATGAAGAGTAGCCACAGTGCCAGTAGAGGTAATGGCAGACATAGTGGAAGTTGGAATAGTAGTAGCAGTATTTTAGCACACATTGGAACGATTTTTCCTACATACACAACTACACAAACTACTTTGGATAATTCATTTTCTAAGTGAAGCCACAGTGCACCTCTTTGTTGACATGCTCACAGCAGTGGTTAAAATTGTAGCAGCATTAGCATTAGAGATGCAAACCACGCTTTGCGACATGACACATCACAGTGTCAGCCTAATAAAATAGTCTTGGGGACGAACCAGTGGGAGCACTGGAAACTGGAGAGATGCTGATGATTGTTCTGCAATGTACCGAGCCAGTTACCAACTGTAGAGGTTTGAAATCTTGAGATATGCAATGGCTTACGCTAATAACCGTCTAACATTGTTCCAAGCAGCTAATCCCATTTGCAATGTCCATTGCAACGCAGCAACACAGTCCAATAAATCCACTTTGGAAACGTTGTTGAAATAAAAGATGAAATCTCCGGTTTTTATTCCTTGGTTTCCGATTTACAAGAGGGAATGTGAGCTGACTAATACACTTATTGTAGTTGCTAATGAAACAAAAGGAAATTCTTAATAGAAATAGCTAGAAGTTAGCAGCTAACAGGTAAGAAAACCGTTCGCTTCCACAGCTCTCAAGATCTGAATCACAAAATGAAAATCAACGTAACGTAGCCGGAGTTGGCCGGTTCTTAAAGAGGCAGTACATTATTTTACCAAGATGTACAAAATCCTATAAAAACATGAATTCTAGTATGCTTTTAACTTTTTATGTATTATTTAACATTTTAACCATTACATGAACTTCTAAATGAAATTACTTACTTCTTTAACATTAATTCTTATTCACATTGCTATGAATTGTACTTTGGCCTCTACATACCCGGCCCCTAATTGCCTTCTAATTTAGAAGCAATTACAACTTTAAATGTCTTTCTTTTGAGTAAAACTCAGTAACAGTCCTTCTCATACTGCTTCCTGAAGTAAGCAGAGTTTAGTTTCGCCGCCTCTCAAGTTCTTCTGTTTGGTCTTGACTCGAACCTTGCGGACCACTCCATGCTCGTCCTCCATAGTCTTAACGATTCTTCCCATCAGCCATGATCCCCTGGGGGCTGATTCGTCGATAATCAAGACTACGTCTCCGGGATGAAGTTCCGTGATGGATGGTTCCATTTTTGTCTCTTCTGGAGTAGAGGCAGATATTCCTTGGTCCACGCCTCCAGAACAGATCGCCATATACTGGACCTGCCTCCATCTTTTACGCGCGTAAGTATCATCCTTATGGAAGAGTCCTGGTGGCAGGTTGGGGTTAGTCTTTAGCAGGAGTAAGTGCTGTGGGGTAAGAGCTTCCAGATCATTAACATCATTAGAAGGCATGGTAATAGGCCTACTATTCAGAATGGCTTCACATTCACAGAAGAACGTTTGAAGACCTTCCTCATCCAAGTTTTGTTCTCTCAGTGTAGCTCCCATGATTTTCCTGATGGAGCGGATGATTCTTTCCCACACACACCTCCATGGTGGGATCCGGATGGTGGATTGAATAACCATCTGATGTCACGTTGGAGCAAGCTGTTCTCGATTTGTGAGGTATTCCATTCCTTTATTGCCTTTCTGAGCTCATGTATCAGCTCCAACGAAGTTGGTCCCGTTATCAGATCTCATCTCCTTCACCTGACCTCTTCTAGCAACGCGTACGCAAGAGCTTGAATAAAGGAGTCTGTTTCCAATGATGTTGCCATTTCTATGTGGACCGCACGACAAGCAAGGCAGGTAAATATCACCCCATATCTTTTTACAGATGATCTTCCACGCTTAATGTTGAATGGCCCAAATAGATCCACTCCAGTTCTGGTGAAAACGTCTGGTATAACTCTGTTTCTTGGCAAATCCGCCATCATTTGTGTGCCTGATGCACCATGTTGTCTTCGACAGGTAGTACAGTGTGACAGCATTCTTCTGATCGACGAGGGGGCATCAATAATCCAGTACTTTTGACGTACATGAGACAAGACATGATTACGTCCACTGTGTCCCAGCCGCTCATGTGAATCCTGGAGAATCAGATTAGCCACACGATGGTTCTTAGGCAGAATCATCGGGTGCTTGGCTTCGGCTGGCATAGATGCTCGACTGAGCCTCCCTCCAACACGAAGAATTCCCTTTTCAAGTTGTGGATTCAGTCCGAAGATTCGACTACTCTTCTTGATGGAGTCCTTTCTCTGAAGAGCAGATATCTCTTCCTGGAACATACCTTGCTGACAATGGCTGATGATATCCATCTCAGCTTGTCGCAGATTGTCCACGGTCAGATAAGTCTGTTTGAGACTTTTTTTGTAGCTCAACATCTCCCTGTTCACCCGTTGTTGATCACTGTACAATCCGTTCATCTCCTTTCTCTTCCTTGACAGGTTTATCAGGGTTCCCTTGAGTCGTGTGAGCCACGCCACAGCCTTCTTGAGGCGTATCCATGAAGAATAGTATTGAATTAGTTGTTGCATTGCATCAGTGCTTTCTTCTGCTGTTGTAGCATTAACAAGTATGCCTTTCTTGACCTCAGGATCTTCAGCCGTGAGGCTCTTCCAGGTGATCATGCTTGTCTGGCCATTCCCTTTCAGGTTTACTGAGGAAGACAGGCCCAGCAATCCAAACTTCGTTCTTCATGAAGACACTCACCTTTTTTGCCCCCTGGAGGCAATCAGCAGGATTTAACTGAGTGCTGACGTAGCTCCATTGCTGCACTTTTGATGCTTGCAGAATTATGGCAATCCTGTTTGCCACAAATGTCTTAAATCTAATGTTCTCATTTGCTAAGTACTTGAGTACGGCAGTACTGTCCGTCCAAAACCTGGAATCAGACAGTGGCAACTGTAGTTCTTTCTTCAGCATGACGTCCACTTTCACAGCTAAGGCAGCCGCCGTCAGCTCCATCCGCGGGATAGTTGGTGGTTTGAGAGGGGCAACCCTTGCCTTTCCCAAGACAAATGAGCAGAAAATTTGGTTGCTACTGTTCTTCTGGACTAAGTAAGTAACAGTACCGTAGCCTGTTTCACACGCGTCACAAAAGTGATGCAGCTGAGCTTGCACTGTTTTCCCAAACTCAGGTGGCTTAAAGCACCGATCCACTCCAAAGTCAGTGAGCTGTTGAAGTTCCTCAGTCCACTCTGTCCATTGTTGTGCGAAATGTTCTGGCACAGTGTCATCCCAGCCTGTTCTTAGTCTACATAATTCTTGCAGGATGTTTCTAGCAGGCAGTATGACTGGCGACAACATTCCCAGTGGGTCGTAGACTGAACTCATCGTGGACAGGATTCCTCTCCTGGTGAGGGGCTTTTGCTCTATGTGCACGTGGAACTTGAACTGATCTGACCGGATACACCACTGTACTCCCAAAGCTCTCTTGATGGCGAGTGAATCCTGGTCAAGATCGAGATCTTTGACTTCTGTTGCCCGGTCCTCCGGTGGAATGTTTAACAACACATTTCGATTGTTCGTTGTCCATTTTGTCAGTCTAAAACCTCCTGTTTGACAGATGGCCTTCAAGTCTTTGAGTAGTCTGACTGCTTCTTGCTCAGTGGCAACTGATCTCAAACAATCGTCTACATAAAAATTATGTAAGACTGTATCCGCCACTGCTGCACCAAACATATTCTTGTTGTCCTCGGCACACCTTCTCAATGCATAACTCGCGCAGCTTGGTGAGGAGGTGGCTCCGAATAAGTGTACCTCCATTCTGTACTCTTGCAGCTCCTTTGAGGTGTCGCCGTCCGGCCACCACAAAAACCTGAGGAGGTCAGCATCTTCTGGTGGGACTTTGACCTGGTGGAACATCGCTTCCACATCCGCCATGACTGCAACTCGCTCTTGACGGAATCTAGACAAGACACCAACCAGACTGCTTGTCATGTCAGGCCCTTGCAGTAATTGTTCATTGAGTGTGGTTCCTTGATATGAAGCGCCACAGTCGAATACCACTCGCATTTTATGCTTCTTAGGGTGGTATACACCGTGATGCGGAATAAACCACACCTTTCCATCCTCCGTTTTAGTTCTTCATCTGGGACCTTTACAGCGTAGCCATTCTTTATCATATCATTCATGAAGCTGACATAGTCTTCTTTGAATGTCTGATTTCTCTGAAGCTTCTTTTTCATGTTGAGCCGTTGCTCTGCCTGTATTGCTCTGTTGTTGGGCATTTTCACCTCTTTGTTCTTCAACGGCAGACCAATAGAGTAGTGGCCGTTGACCAGCTTTGCCGATTTGGTGACTCTGTCCATGAACAGTTGGTCTTCCTTAGACATTTCTAACTGCTCTCCTTGAGCATTCTCAGGAAAATCATACTTGAACTGCTGAGTCCACAAGTCTTCGAGTCGAGCCACCGAGATCCGATTCATCTGGATATGCGGATATCCATTCTTTGTCCAGCTTCTGATGTTCTCACGCAGTGGTCCGTTTACTGTCCATCCCAAAGCTGTGCGTACTGCATACGGCCCATCCTTGACACTGCAGATTACCTCTTTTGGCTCCAAAGCCTTTGCCACATCAGTCCCAATCAGAAGACCGATGTCCGCGTTGATCGATGGAATTTGTACACCTCTCAGATGTGGCCACCTATCCACATCTTCTTGGGTTGGAATGTTCTCTCTACTTGCGGGGATAACCTCTTGTGCGAAAACACCTGTAAGCTCGATAAAGTCATCACCTTCTAGGCTACTCACTACTAGGTCTGATACAGCTTTGCATGAGACTGTCTTTTGGGTCTCCCATAGTGGTGAGTAGGATGTTCACATTTTTCCTTTGCAGGTGAAGGTCGTCAGTTTGTGTTTAGTGCAGAAAGAGGCATTACTCCCTGGATCCATGAATGCATAACAAGTCAGCACCTTGTTGCCTTTCTTTGCCTTTACTCTCACAGGAACGGATGGCGAGGACACTACCTGTACCCCGCAACCCCAGTCTGAGAGCATGCTTCACCTGCATCCACAAATCCACTGACAATGGTTTGCTCTTCCTTTGGAGACTCCCCTTTAGGCTCCACCTGTGCCAAGCCTCTTCCTTTTGGTAAGTCTTTAGATTTCTGCTTTATGTGTAAGAGTGTAGGGTGTGTCGCTGAGCATATCTGACAGCTCTTCTTTTCTTCACAGGCGTTACTCATGTGTCCTCCTATAAGACAACTGAAACAAAGTCCTTTGCTCTTAAGGAATTCAAGCTTTTCTTTGTGCAGCTTTCTTTGGAGTTTCTTGCACTGTTCCATGATATGATCTCCCTGACAGAAGATACAAGGTTTCATGAAAGCTTTGTTAATGTTTGTTCCCTTCTCTTGAACTTTCTTGTTTCCAGCACCAGCGGCATATTTCTCAACTTTCTGTTCTTTTACTTCAGTGGCTAGTGTTGTGATGTTTTTTTCTTTCCACTTGACCGTTCAGTCTGGCGCTTTGTTTGTCCTGAGATTTCACCAAACACGGGGTGTGCTGCCATTTCAGCCTGTGTGTTGATAAATGACACGCTGCTTTGAACTTTATCCCGCCGATCTTGTTTTTTCTGAATGTCTATGGCACACTCCTGAATCTCTCTCTCAGCCTGTATGGGAGCTTTGAGATGATCGTGGCGCATGTTAGCAGCATTTTCCATCTCTTCTAAGTACTCCAGATCTGACATTGCATTATTGCAGTTTGTCATAAAGAGGGCGTATGCTTCAAGTGCCTTGGTGTCATCTGCTTTAATGGCAGGCCAGTTTAAAGCCTTGTCAAGATATGCCATGGATATCTTATATTTATCACCAAAGCGTTCCTTTAGCAGTCTCTTGGCTTCAGGGTAACCCTGATCTGGATCCATATGAAAACAACTGCGCACTAAGTCATTAGGCTGCCCATTCGGTGCTCGTTCTAAATAGTAAAGCCGATCTTTGCTGTTTTCTGTCTTGCTTTCGCGATGTTCAAAGGCTCTCATGAAGAGACGATATTCTAGTGGATCTCCCTTTGAAAACTGGAATGTTTGGTGATGGCAATGTAGATAACCTTTGCGGTTTTATTAGGCTTTCCGTGATGTCGTTTTGCCGTTGCATGACGGTAACCAGGTTGTCTGTGTGATTATCTGAAGTGACATGAGCTGGTATCACGTCTGTGCCTCTTCCACTAGTGTGCTAGCTATGCCGGAGTTCCAACGCTAGCTACACTTCTCTTACTGTGACTGACATCACGTTTCCTTGGCTCGGACATCGATATTTCCACTCTACTGCCTTTGGTTCTACATGACACATCTGAACTTTCGTATTTTCTTAACACAGCTAATTGTGCATCAGTTGGCGGCGAAGTCCTGCTTGCAGCTCCAACTGTTCTTTTTCAACCTTGAGCTGTAGCTCGTGCTCCTCTAAAGTCTGTCTTTTTTCAATGTGGCTGATTTGGCTAACAGAGCCGCTCTCTCTAATTCAACTTTTAAGCGGCAGCACGAGCGGACGATGTTGCAGAAGTAGCAGAAACAGACTTAGATTTTCTGGAGTTCCTGGATGTGACTGACACACTATCTTCAGGATGTATCTGCTCACTAACCTTGTTAGCTTCTTCTCTGCGTAGTATTGCATTCCGTATCCATGCATTCACTTCTTGCTCAAATTCTTTGTGTTCATTATTTCTTGGCTCAAACCAATCCCTTTGATCTGCGTTCAAATTCTCTATGCATTCAATCTGGCGGAGTTTGTCTTTAACGTCAGCATTTATTTCACTGAATTCCTTTATCAGTGTTTCATACTTGGCCAACAATTCCTTTGCTATGATTTCCACGTTTGCATCATCATCCATTAAAGCATACAATTCGTTCCTTTTCTCAGTAAGTTGTCCTAATATGGCTCTTCTGGAGCTTATTTTCGTTTGCAGATCATATTCCAGTGCTTTAGGTGTTGGTTTAACCACTCGTTTTTTCTCAGTTAGGCTTACCGTGGCTTCTGTTTCTGTCTCCGTCATGATTGCTTTGATAGTCAGTCCGTTTTTTTTTTACAGGTTCCACTTGCGACAGTCACGCAGCAGCAACGAACTTGTTGAGATCGTTAATAATCCACTTATCGCTCACCAGCCACGAGCACGGCGCATGATCAGTCCCCATGTTCCGTTTTCCACAAACCTCTCCAAAGGCTCGTTGTCCAATGTCAAGCAGGTTTTCTTACTAATGTAGAGGTTTGAAATCTTGAGATATGCAATGGCTTACGCTAATAACCGTCTAACATTGTTCCAAGCAGCTAATCCCATTTGCAATGTCCATTGCAACGCAGCAACACAGTCCAATAAATCCACTTTGGAAACGTTGTTGAAATAAAAGATGAAATCTCCGGTTTTTATTCCTTGGTTTCCGATTTACAAGAGGGAATGTGAGCTGACTAATACACTTATTGTAGTTGCTAATGAAACAAAAGGAAATTCTTAATAGAAATAGCTAGAAGTTAGCAGCTAACAGGTAAGAAAACCGTTCGCTTCCACAGCTCTCAAGATCTGAATCACAAAATGAAAATCAACGTAACGTAGCCGGAGTTGGCCGGTTCTTAAAGAGGCAGTACATTATTTTACCAAGATGTACAAAATCCTATAAAAACATGAATTCTAGTATGCTTTTAACTTTTTATGTATTATTTAACATTTTAACCATTACATGAACTTCTAAATGAAATTACTTACTTCTTTAACATTAATTCTTATTCACATTGCTATGAATTGTACTTTGGCCTCTACACCAACCTCTATCCACGTCTGTAGGTTGCGGAAGGAAGTCATCTTGGTGACGTCGTACACAAAGACCACTGCGTGGACGTTGCGGTAGTAGTGTTCCACCATGGATTTACGAAAGCGCTCCTGGCCTGCTGTGTCCCATACCTGCACCTGTGGAGGTACACAACATCAGACTGTGTTTTGATATGACTGAGGAAAAGTGAATATCTACGTACGAGCTGTATTTTTGGTGTATTTTGGTGCTAGGCATAAACCATGAGCAGTTCTAGATTTGAATATCAGAGAAATAACAGCCGGCAGAGTTACAGAATCCTAGTCTGGATCAACAGAAGTACATTTCCAGTTATAAAGCCTGGCATCCATGCCTCTCCGCTTCTGCTCTCTGTGTGTTGCCGTTCTCAAACTCTGTTCGCTTCAGGAAACAACAACAGCCTTCGAGATAGCAAAGCTACACGCTGAAAAGAGCAAGTCTTGAAGAAAATTTGGAATGTGCAACAAGGCATGCCTGCTTGGTTCGTTCAGGGAATGATTGTAAAGATTTACAAAGAATGTTTACGGCATTTATTCTCTAAATGGGACTTTTTGGGATTGCTATGGACGGAATGCACACGGCGATACACTGGTAAGGGCAAATTACGTTTAACCATGTATCCAGCTAATTTAAATAGGTCAACAAGTTCCTTCCCGAGACTATTTTGCAGAGCCACTGTCGCTACATCTGGAACTTGGCGCAGCCCAAGATGATTGTGATTGGTTTAAAGAAATGCAAACAACCCAGAGTGTTTTTTTTTTTCTTCTTCCTATCCTAGAATGTATGTGTGATGCGGCCAGACTTTACTCTACAGGGCTTACAGATCTGGCAATGCAAGACTACAGAATCCAGACATCCAAGCTTATTACATATACATCTTTTATTAATCTCAGTAACTAAAAGACAAGGACAAATATGGATCTGGCGATGTGCTGTCTAAGCCCATAAGAGCTTACAAGAACCAGTACATGGCACTGTACCATGTCAACAGAAAAGAGTGCTAAGCTATTCCTGACTCAAGAGAGCACTGCTCTATAGCACCATGGGCTTTTCTGCTGAATCATTACGATGTCTCTGTGCTGTATAGGGCATTTGATGTATGCCAAAATTAAATGTAGTGGCACACGCCCAATGGCACCCTATGGGTTTAAAACCAAAATAAAACACTACGTTTGGACCCATTGTCTCAATGGATAAAGGCTGGCTGGTCACGTTTATCAAATGTTAAAAATGTTATCCACCACCTGGTCAACAATGTCAAATAAGTGAATGCATTTTTCCACTGCTTGTTCTCAGTTTACTTAATATTTTGTGGGAACTTGTGAGTCAGATCCCAAGACGACTCACCAGCTAACTCATCTAGCTAAATATACTAGCATTTGCTTCCAGTGATGCATCCGACAGCTGGTATTGTACTGTCAGATTTCAGCCGTATGCCTCAGCCAGTACACCTGTGCCGCATGTGGAGATTCTCTACAGCCGTACCATTTCCTAATTTCAGCATTTCATGGTTCTGATTTAACCAGAGGGACAAAAAGGAAGTGAGCTTTATCTCCCCCCCCCCTGCACAAGAGAAGAACTGATATTGGTTTCACCCAAAAAAAAGAAGAAATTCAGCCATGTCAGAATGCAGACAGCGTAAATATTACTTATGGCTCATGCTCGGTCACATACCAGGCTGTATATTGTACTCAAATTGTCTGCTTGCTGAATGTCTCTGTGTAATCAGTATCACTTTGTACATCAACATGGACGTCTGCCAACGCTCAGCCCAGGCCTGTGGTGAAAAAGCGCCTGTTATCTGCTATTAACATTTGAAAGGACAAGCCCGGCTATTTAGCATCAGATGTTGAATTCTGCATTTAATACAGCTCCTAACACCAAAGCTTGCTCTTTGTTGAACACCGCGTGCCCCATATTTGACAGCAAGTTAAGATAACGCACAAAATAGATCTAACAGAATCCATAATAAGCATTTGTATGTACTTAATACACCTCTTGTCAGTAGGGCTGCTCGATTATGGAAAAAATCATAATCACAATAATTTTTGTCAATATTGAAATGACGATAACTTATTGATTTTTGGAAACATTTTGCATTTATTGATCTTAAAAAAACAGTGGAACAGTTAAATCAACAGTGAAAATAACTTTTTTTTCATTCAGAACACAAGACGTAATGTGCAAAATAATTGTTTTTCTCGATTACACTGTTTTTGTGATCGTGGAGCCACACTCGCGATCCAAATTCAGTGTAAATGCCTTTAAAGCCACCAGTTTAAAGCAATATTCGGTTATTTATCATTTATTATGTGCTTTTCAAAATCAGCCCAAATGCTAAAAAATTGAAAATAAATGTAGCTAAAATCATTGTTAAATCTCTGCATGTGACCAGGAATCTGCCAATAGCTATGGATCTCAAACCTAAGAATCATTAACATTATTTTGACACCTTACTTCTATACTTAGCGCTCTGCTATTTGTAGTCCTCTGCAGCTTATAACATTTGTCGTTGCCAATCTGTGAGCTACTTTGATTCACCTGGGGGACTGGAGAGGAAAAGGAGTCGCCCAGCTAGATCTACAGTTAAGTTTTAAGAGATTTTTTTTTTTTTTATTATATATTTATCCTGTTATACATAAACTGTGACTGAAATTTTAAGTTGTTGGTTCAGAACCTTTTTAAAAGCCCTACTGCGCCACTAAAGTAGTTTAGTTTGTAAAATGAGAGAGTCCACTGTGGAGGCCATGAAATCACCATCTGGATGACATGACACGTTAACACACAGCGTTTTACCTTCCTGTCTCAGCTCGGGCAATGAATGATCCTGCTGGGTCTGGAACACCTGCCTGCTTGTAAAGCTTCAGTTCTCGCAATACAACCACCAGTGTTGACACAAATTATATGACACAAGATAAAATAAACCCTTTACTCGAAAGTGTCATATCTCTAAATACATAGAGTACTCCAGCTTGCTGTAAGCAGCCCTTGAAGCTGCAGTGTAAGTCCTACAACATGGACGTTTTAACGAGAATAACCAACACACTGACAGTTATACTCTGAAAGGGATAGTTAGGATCTTTTTTGAAATCCTAACTATGCGCACGGCTGCTCTCGTCCACTTTACAGGCAAGGCGCAGTTCATCTCGAACTAGCCTATTATGACTAATAATTCCATGTAGCCTGGGTGGCTCTGTGTAGTCTTGTTAATTAGTCTCATATGCCATGTATTTGCCAGGAGATGAAAAATAATAAGTGGAATAAGTGGAATAACAATATTTGGTGCTGAAGGAGATAGAGCTGAGCTCCGGCAGGGTGTGTTGTGGACCTGAGGAGGCTCCGCTGCGCTCCAGCCCAATTTAACCTCTGGACACACACACACACACACACACACACACACACACACACACACACACACACGTTGAAATCATACACTGGACGCTTTATAAGTGTCTACATGGGTTTAGTTAATGCTCGGGCTATAATAAGATCACGTCGGCTATGTAATCACTGACAATTTCATAGTGGTTGGTGTAAACTGGGACATTTTAGCGTCCCGACAGGCTTTTATCGGGACTCGGGACAGGCAACTCAAAATCGGTCTGGTCACCCTACCTTAAATATAAGTATTTTTAAACTAAGTAAAGCACTGTAACGTGAACAGTCTATAGTGCCATAGAAAGATATAAATAAGGCTAATAGGATAATAGGTGAATGTTTTCATGCTAATCGAATGTGACCAGTTTTAGCACAAATCGCAAATTAGGCACGGGTAAAGTAAAAAGAAATCTCAAGGCTGATGATGAATGATTCAAGGCTCAAAATAGCACCATACTTCCACGGTAGCATAATGACGGTACCTACATGTAAACCGAAGCATTGAGAACTTTTTAAGTGTACAGACAGTTTATTAAAAAGATAGTTTATAAAAACTGTACCGCTCGGACCCTCATTATGCTACCGTGGAAGAGTGGTGCTATTTTGAGCCTTTTTAGTGGTATAGAAATAGCGATTTCTTTTTACTTTACCCATGCCCCGATGACTAGCGTTATAAGCTAATTAGCAGTTTGCGCTAAAACTGGTCACATTCGATTAGCATGAAAACATATCCCAGAGAACGGTCAACTCGGTACCCATGTGTTATTAACCCCTAGGTTCATTTTGCGCTGGAATTGTCCTTTAAAACACTCCTGAGGAACGAACAAGCGTTTCCTCTGTGAAAGTATTTTGTTTTCGACGCAAAGTGACTCCGCTCTCCAGCTTGAAAGCGCCGTGTTTTATGTTGACACCATGTTGTGCTGAATGATTATTTTCCATTGGAGTGCATAAATAACTGTTTTGGTGTGGCCTGCCGAGTGGCTCTATATCCATGGTATTGAAAGGGGGATTTAATTCTTGCATGTTTTGTTTTGTTGTGCATGCTTTTTTCACAAATCGCATCGTCATCTTTAAGATGTGCCTTTATTTTGAAATTCCCACTTTATATTTATTCTATTTATCAAAAAGAGTAGTTTGTTTTTAATTGAATTGTCTGGAAGAGTTTAGTAATGAAATAAAAAAATATATATTTGAGTTGTTTTTGTAAATATATACAAATGTAACTGATTGTGTTAAATGGGCGTATGTATCCTCTCATATTGGCCGTAAGCCCCTGAATTGAATCAAATTGGTATCGTGGCAGACTCTGGTAGCCTGGATCCGCCCTCCTACGTACTGTCTGGTAGGACCAGGCTAACAAGAGGGGAGACGACAACAACTATCGGTTAGCATCGCTAGCATTCGCCTTACCCAACTCCTTCACCACTAACGGAGCGAGCTGGAAAATCTAACTTTTCCTGAACCCCCGTGGGGGAGGAGGGCCACAACATCATGGCCACCAACAAAACTCAGCAAAAATTGTTCTTTCTCGGGCTTTAACTTCTGGATATTCGGCAGCGTTGCCACAACGGACCGCATCTTTTCCCACCGCCATTACAGAACTCGCCGAAGGTTACCGAACCTCAACATCATCGTTCTCAGCCACTCCCTCTGTTCGCTGATTGGACCTGTTAAAATTTTATCGGGGAAAACCCAAGAATATACTGCAAACCCAAACGTAGTACTGAAGGAAAATGAAAATTGAGCGAAAGTACGTAAGAGGGCGGAGCCAGGCTATATTCAGCCAGCTTTGAGGGCAGAAACCTTGCTGGATGCTAATGGTGAAGAAAATGGTAAAAGGTTAGGTACCATTAACATATGAAAAATACATTTACACTTTCTCACACTGCTGATCATACTGTATGTGTATTCAGAGAATATCAATAATTCAGACCTGCTGACCTAATGGGTGTCATGGTACACAGTGTTTGTGAGTCAACATTAGGGGGCATCTGGAGGTTGCAGACTGTTCTACTGAGACAGGGGGGAAGGGTGTGTGTGTGTGTGTGTGTGTGTGTGTGTGTGTGTGTGTGTGTGTGTGTGATGTAGAGGTTGCACACACACTAACCGGCCAAGTGAGGAGGGGGAAGTTATACAACCCAACAGAAGAAGAGATCTCAATAAAAAAGCCTCATATTTAGTCACAAGTCATCCAAATGAATGAATAAAGATGTTCAACTTATGAAAACTACAATTTTTACTACCATTATTTGTCCACATATTTGAACTAGTCTGGTATTATACACTATTTTATATAAATGAACGTCCGTTACATTCAAGCCATTGCCAAATGAGTTGCTACAAAGCTAATGTAGACTATCAGCTCCACACAACTCTCTCTGGATTTCTCAGTACGGCTGTTTACGAAATAGCGTAGTCCGGCGACATACGCACGCAGAAGCTCGAGTGATGCGTTTGACGTCACCGCTGAGAAAGGACGACGGCAGTGTTCAGCAGTTTCGGAGACGAAGAGAACATAAAAACTACGAGATAAATATCTCTTCTGAAGAGTCCATCATGCTTTCTTTAATCCTATGTGTCCTCCTTGATTTGACGGGACAAAAGCTGCTAGCAACTGTGTGGAGGAAGGGTGGGGGGTGGTGCGCGACCATTTGAAGGCTTGTATCATGTGGATCCGCCGGCACTGTTGTTGTCATTACTCAGTTCATAATGGGGAATGGGGGGAGGGGGGGCGACAGAAACTACAAACTACAACTTTAAAATGGTGTTGCTACATCTGCCAATGAGCATTACTACAAAGAATGTTGGAAATCTTTCAACTTTAATTCAGCATTTACCAGGATACCATTACAGTACTATGGCCTACATTTCTAATGCTTTTGGGTGTATTTTTGTTGTGACTGATATGATATGTGATACACTAAAATACAACATTAGATGGTTGATTTTATTTAAGGGTTTAAAAGAGTGAATTGTTAGCAGACTTAAGGCTACATTGACATTGCTACATTTTGGTTTTTAAGCGGAGTTTTGAGCCAAAAGCGATCTCTGTGCACACAAGTGTTTTTAGCTCCAGTAGAAGAACTAATGCTGCGTTCCAGGCATCACGTAACTCGTGTTTTCACAACCTTCTACCTGTGAAAGTGCCCTGGAACGGCAGTCAAACCTGTAACTTACTACCCGTGACGTCACACACATAAAAAACAACGGCGACTCCCGTTGATGCTGTACAGACGCCAGTGATTAACGGTGAGAAATATAAATAATTAGACATAAATAGGCAACGTAAAGTAATTCCGCACATTGTAATCAAAACAATACACATACGATTGTGTACTACTAAAGGTTATGTTTATTAAATGAAGCACAAAATATGTCGCAGACTAGAAATCGCTAGTATTAGCTAGCGCTAGCTAACGTCAACGTTAGGTAGCCGCTAGCTAATGTTAACGTTAGGTAGCCTAACCTGAACATTGCCAACGGCACAATGTTTAGCTAGCCAGCTCGTAACTTTGCCTGGAACGCTACCAAGTCGTGAGTCGTGACTTGAAGTCATAACTTACGGGCTAAAAATTGTGTCTGGAACGCAGCATATTCTCCGTTTAAACTAACACACCCAAACCGCATATCGCATCAACATTCTCGTATAGCTACTGGGCATACGCGGGCCGGTGTAAACGGTGTATAGCCTACTCCTCCCGTTGTTGGTAGTTGCCATGGTAATGTTAGTAGCTTAGTCTCAGAGAACGGGACACCATGACTGATAAGACCCAATCAGGCGGCGAAACGTTGGCATCAGTGTTAATGTTGACCAAGGTCTCCGTTTGCGGCCGTTGAGACTGAAACACAACCCCGCAGATTCCAAAGCAAAACGGGGTCAGAAGTGATTTAAAATTTCTCCGGTTTAGGGGCTCGGGTGTGAATGCGAGGTGTAAACCAAAATGCATGTAAATGTCACCTAAGAAAATTTAACCCTGCAGCTTATAGCTGCACCTATTCATTTTAATTCTAAAACTGAATAACTCAGGGATGTTAAGGCTGGACACGGACCCTATAATTAGGGCTCCAACTACACTGTATTTTCATTATTGATTCAGCTGCCTAATCTTCTCTATTACTTGATTATGAAGTTAAATTAAGTTATAAAGTTATTAAAAATGTGTAAAAATAGTGAAAATTGCCACCACAGTCTCCCTGAGTCCGAGCGGACGTCTTTAAATTGCTGTTAAATCCAAACATATTCACTTCATAATCATATAACACAAAGAAAAGCAGCAAATCCTCATGATTGACAAACTAGAACCAGGTAATGTTCAAGCTTTTGCTTGAAATCTTAAAAAGTTTGATTTAATCCGCTAATCCTTTCAGATCTACTCAGGATTAGACTAGATCGGAAAGGATTTGTTTTCCATGCAACAAATTTGCCTGTATCAGCTAAGCTTGAATTAACATAAATAATTAAAAAACACTTAAACACCTATTGCTAAACCTGTAAACACATAATTTCTCCGTAGAAATATGTCCCCCAAATAGCCATTGGGCCATACATGATACATATAGTCATTGTTTTGTTTCCTTCCTTTCACACACAAAGACCATACGTCAAAATGTGTTACATTTCCCCAAAATGTAGTCTAAAAAAGACCAACATTTTGAAGAAAAACATATATATATCCCCAAAGAAAAGTGTTACAAAGTGAGATAAAAGGAAGGCCCTGTGTCAGCGATCCACTGGCAGACTTTGAGCTGCAGCTGATCAACAAAAAGAAAAGAGGAGGGGTGTGTGTGTGTGTGTGTGTGTGTGTGTGTGTGTGTGTGTGTGTGTGTGTGTGTGTGTGTGTGTGTGTGTGTGTGTGTGTGTGTGTGTGTGTGTGTGTGTGTGTGTGGTGAGGAAACACCAATGATCAACATCCAGCCCCCTTGTGTTGCTTACCTTGATAGTCTCCCCTTCGATCTCCACCGCCTTCTCCCTGAAATCCACGCCGATGGTGGCCTCGGTCTTGTCGGGGAAGCTCCCCCCGGTGAAGCGGAAGGTGAGGCACGTCTTGCCCACGTTGGAGTCCCCGATGACGATGATCTTAAAGATCCGCGTCTGGATGCTCAGCTCCAGGGAGGACGTGATGCTCGAGGCGGCGTCGTTGCTGCTGCTGCTGGCTCGGCTCCGGCCGGCTCTTTGGAAATCCATGGAGGATGTCAGGATGGTCACATTGTCGTCCGCTGGGTTCCTTCGTGTGATTCCTTTCCCTCCTCCCTCCTCCTTCTCCTCCTCCTCCTCCTCCTCCTCCTCCTCCTCCTCCTCCTCCTCCGCCGCGCGGAGCTCGGGTCTCCTCCTCCGGAGAATCGTTGGTCATTGTGCCGGAGGAGGCGATGCGAAAATCGGTGTGCGTGTGTGGAGAGGAGAGGGAGTGGACGGATGGACGGATGGGTGGATGAGTGAAGGGAGGGGGAAGGAGGAGGAAGGGAGGAAGGAAGGAGGAGACCAGAGATGCAACAATACCAACGCCGCTCTCCTTCAGCAGCTGAGTGGCCTTAAAGGGAGAGGCATTGTAAGACAATCAGAGGTTATAATAGACAATACGTTTGATTTGTCCTAGTGAAAAGTAGCCTAGGCAGTAAGATGCTGAATCAACAAAACAAGTAAAATAATAAAGTTCATATTTTTACCATAAAACCCCATTAACTGCATTAAAGTCACTATTCGAACACTTGAGTCACACTAGTAGGCTAGTGGTAAAAAATAGCCTAACTAAGTGCATTTATTTGTGCATTTAACTTAAGTGTTTACATTTTGTGCTACTTTTTACTTCTATTCCACTACAGTACATTTCAGAGGGATATTTTGTACTCTACTCCACTATATTTAGCTGACAGCTGTACTTACTTTCAGATTTAGATTTTTACATTTAAAAAAAAAAGAAGAATTCAATGTGCTTATAAAATACAACACATTGTTGAAGATTAAACGTCATTTTCTGTGTTTTGTTGGGGGCCCCTTGTCATATTTTAGATTAGTCCATGAGTTGTTCGCAGTTCTACCAAAGAATGATTTCTCTTCCCAGAGTTCTTAGATGGTTTCATTTACACGATCAAATAAAACAAAACGAAAGATTAGAGGCCAACAAATTAATACAAATTTGTGAAGCAGAACTGCATAACTTATTATTATTATTATTATTATTATTATTATTATTATTATTATTATTATTATTATTGTTATCACAACCCACTCCACCTCTGGGTTACTGGGTGGTAAACGAACACAGCAGGAGATTGAAAATTTAATTTGTAATTTCTTGTCATTTCATGTCTTTTATGTAGATTTAAACTTTGGAGCTTCTGATGCATCAGTAATAACAAAGCAGAACTTTGACTTGTAATGACACATTTTTTATATATATATTGTTGTATTGACACTTTCATGTAGCCTAGGTAAAGGATCTCAATGATTCTTCCACTATTGCACACTCCTGTTCCCTATTTTACCAACACAGTGATACAAGATGATTACATACATCATAAAGACTTACATGTGGCTATAAGCAGGCTATTAAGAGTCACAGACAAAGTAACTACATGAAAGGATTATTCTATTGATAGTGTTAACAGATGGATATGTATTGTAAAGTGAAATAGGGCTAGTATTAAAGGAACACACCAACATATTGGGACTTTAGCTTATTCAGCGTATTCCCCAGAGTTAAATGAGTCCATATGTACCCTTCTCATCTCCGTGCGTGTTGTAACTCTGTCTGGCTCACCCACCGCTAGCCTAGCTTAGCACAGATCCTGGAGGTAACCGGCTCCATCTAGCCTACTGCTCCCAATAAGTGACAAAATAACGCCAACATTTTCATATTTACATATTGTGATTTGTATTATCACAGCGTGGACAAATAACAAGGTCACATGAGACACAGCCATCTTCTAACTGTATACATACTGGGAACTATATTCTCAGAAGGCAAATGCACTGCTACTTGAGCGGAGTGATTAGCGCAGCACTTGAAAAGCAACGTTGTTACTCTCTGCTCCTCACCATGGGGCTTCTCAGGTGCTGCGAGCAAATCACTCCGCCCAAGTAGCAGAAGTAGCAGTGCTTCGCCTTCTGAGAATATAGTTCCCAGTATGTATGGACTTATCTAACTCTGGGGGATACGGTGAATAAGCTAAAGTCCCAATAAGTCGGCGTGCTCCTTTAACTGTTAGACTTTAAGTTGCAAAAAGTAATTTGTTGCATTAGCAGAAAGTACTATAAGTTTATTTTCTCCATCTAATATTGGCGCAAACTGATGCGTCAGAAGTTCTGGACTGATGTTCCTGATCACTTTATAATTACCTGCCAATAGAAGATTCTGATTCCAGATAATATACTAAAAAACATTTCATCCAAAAACTGTGGTTCTATATATGATAGAGCTGAATTACTGATAATAAAAACACGTGATTGTTTTTTTAAAGATAATTGTTTTGGGGCATTTTAGGCCTTTATTTTATAGGACAGCTGAAGTCATGAAAGGGGAGATAGATATGGAATGACATGCAGCAAAGGGCAACAGGTCGGAGTCGAACCCGCGGCTGCAGCGTCCTCTATATACAGGCGCACGCTCTATCAGGTGAGCTACCCAGGCGCCCACGTGATTGGTTTTAACACAGAGAGAGAAAGTGAAACAGATTTTCCCACGCTATCTAGTCATGTGATCTGATCAGCTGGTCATATTATCACATTCCATAAACCAACGTGGGCGTGATGCAAAGGAATGCCGTGTCACCAGGAGGCCTGCTTAGTCTGTGCAGCGAGGTACAAAGAATACCATTAAAACACACAACATTGTGTATTCATTGCCTTTAAATTAAACAATTTCAAAGACAATACTCCTTTAAGTCATTAGAAAATACATAGTGCTGGTTTTTGTGTATATAGTTCGCACAGTTTCCCGAAATGATTTGTTTTTGTCCATTTTTTATTATTTCAGATTAAGCAGGTGTTGTGATGCAGAATCAATATCAGCTCGCCAGCCTGGCTACAGAGATGGCTGCTGGGTAAACGCTAACAAGAACTACAGGTCAAGCAGCATAGGGCTAACACTAAAGAGGACAACAACAGCTGAACCTAGAATGAGTGACCTTCCAGTAGATTATTTCAGACAATTCAGTCTATCACACAAGGACAGCTATGAATGTACGATTTGCAATCACATTTTCTAGTTTTTAAGATGAATTTACACAAAATGAGAAAATGAAATGTGGCATATTTGCAAATGCCCGAAGTCAAACATCTGAAGTCATCTCCATCTTATGGTGACCAACAGGGGCAAACGCACTGTAACTAAAAAAACACATGCACAAAACACAAGCAAATTAAGAAAACATCATTAATTTGACAACACATGCGCAGCATTTAGCAAATACACACATTAAAACGAAATACACAGAGGCAGCAATGACGAGCATGAAAAGCACACAAACACACCCTGAAAACAAATGCAACAGAAAAACGCTGCATCCAGTTTACACAATGGAAGTTCTCCAGGCCTCTAGGGGGAGCAGCTAAGTGGAACAGCTTGATTTTCAAGCCCACGGAACGAGAAAGAGAGAGAGTGAGAGAGACCAAACGGGAAGAAAAGTGTAGTAAAGAGGCGACATAAGAAGGTGCATATTCATTTTTACATTTGGCCCTAGTCTTTTACAGCATTATAAAAGAGCAACAGGTTTACATAGCTACTGTGTTAGCGACACATTCTCACTCTCATCGCGTAAAATACGGACGCCTGGTTAGGTGCCTTTGGTGTTTTTATTGACGCTAAAAGTCTCCTTTAGCATCAGATCTAAACACGCTTTATCTAAACGCGCTTGGTCGTGGCTATTGGCGTCACTTTTGACGCAGTTAAAGCTCGTGGGTGGGCTTACGTTTCCATGACACGCGGGACAAGAACGGGACGGTTGGGTTCAGGAAAAGAAGAATGGGACGGTTGTGTTCAGGAAAAGAAGAACGGGACGGTTGTGTTTAGGAAAAGACAAACGGGAGAGTTGGGTTTAGGAAAAGAACGGGACAGTTGGGTTTAGGAAACGTGACACGAACCCCCGGTCTCCTGGGTGAAAGTCCATCCACCCCTAACCCTAACCCGTAGGGTTGACAATTGGTGCTTTCACAAAATATGCACACAATGAGATTTTTTATAAATAATCATCAGTTATGTTGATATAATAAATATGTGGGTAAAGGAAAATAATAGAACAGCTAGAACAGTCTGGTGTGTTTGGAAAATTACATCGCTCTATATTACGATATCCAAAATTTAAGACGATATCTAGCCTCATATATCAATATCGATACAATATCGATATATTGCCCAGCTCTAGTCCCATGGCATGAAAATTTCACTTTTAACATTAAGATACGTTCCCCCCGCCTGCATATGGTCCCCCAGTGGCTAGAAATGGTGATAGGTGTAAACAGAGCCCTGGGTATCCTGCTCTGCCTTTGAGAAAATGAAAGCTCAGATCGGCCAATCAGGAATCTTCCCTTTATGACATCATAAGGGGAAAGGTTACCTCCCCTTTCTCTGCTTTGCCCACCCAGAGAATTTGGCCAACCCATGAGAGAGAAACATCATGGCTTGCAAACAAGGAAAGTGGCAGTTGGTCAAGGCCACACCCCCACCCTCCACCTTGCCCCCCCCCTCTCCTCCTTAATATCTACAGACACAGAAATGGCACATCCTAAGGAAAGCTCATTGTGGAACTGGCTCTAGTGGCTGTAATTCTGCACCAAGGCTGAATTTCGGGGAAGAGACTTCAGATACAGTATTAGGGGACCACTAAGGCCTATATAAAAGAGACTTCAGATACAGTATTAGTGGACCACTAAGGTCTATATAAAAGAGACTTCAGATACAGTATTAGTGGACCACTAAGGTCTATATAAAAGAGACTTCAGATACAGTATTAGGGGACCACTAAGGTCTATATAAAGAGACTTCAGATACAGTATTAGGGGACCACTAAGGTCTATATAAAGAGACTTCAGATACAGTATTAGGGGACCACTAAGGTCTATATAAAGAGACTTCAGATACAGTATTAGGGGACCACTAAGGCCTATATAAAAGAGACTTCAGATACAGTATTAGGGGACCACTAAGGTCTATATAAAAGAGACTTCAGATACAGTATTAGTGGACCACTAAGGTCTATATAAAGAGACTTCAGATACAGTATTAGGGGACCACTAAGGTCTATATAAAGAGACTTCAGATACAGTATTAGGGGACCACTAAGGCCTATATAAAAGAGACTTCAGATACAGAATTAGGGGACCACTAAGGTCTATATAAAGAGACTTCAGATACAGTATTAGGGAACCACTAAGGTCTATATAAAAGAGACTTCAGATACAGTATTATGGGACCACTAAGGTCTATATAAAAGAGACTTCAGATACAGTATTAGGGGACCACTAAGGCCTATATAAAAGAGACTTCAGATACAGTATTAGGGGACCACTAAGGTCTATATAAAAGAGACTTCAGATACAGTATTAGGGGACCACTAAGGCCTATATAAAAGAGACTTCAGATACAGTATTAGGGGACCACTAAGGTCTATATAAAGAGACTTCAGATACAGTATTAGGGGACCTCTAAGGTCTATATAAAAGAGACTTCAGATACAGTATTAGGGGACCACTAAGGCCTATATAAAAGAGACTTCAGATACAGTATTAGGGGACCACTAAGGTCTATATAAAAGAGACTTCAGATACAGTATTAGGGGACCACTAAGGCCTATATAAAAGAGACTTCAGATACAGTATTAGGGGACCACTAAGGTCTATATAAAAGAGACTTCAGATACAGTATTAGGGGACCACTAAGGCCTATATAAAAGCATCCAAAGAGCACCATGTCATGGGACCTTTAAATATTGTAACATAGAATAAAACAATGAAACATTTGTTAATACAAAAAGATAAGAAAAAGTTGAGTTCAGTTCATAGCTCTTAAAAATCAAAAAATAAATAAAATTAGGAATCAAAGGTAGTTAAAAGCAAGAGAGTAAAAATGCATCTTCAGATTTTATTCAAAACTAGCAATTGCTAGTTTTAAATAATGATTTGATATGGGGTGGGAGGGAATTCCAGAGTTTGGGGGCTACTACAGAGAAGGCTCGGTCCCCAACTTCCCTTTGCGGATTTTTGGCCTTACATACTACTCGCAATCCATCCAATAGTTGTCGAGACTGCAAAACAAAAATGTCAACCTCCTCTAACTAGAGGAAAAGTGAAAGGGTCACAAACATCAATAGGGTTGACCGTGGATATCAGTACAACATTTTGGGGCAATCCATCCAATAGTTGAGATATTTCAGTCTGGAGCAACATTGTTGACCAATTGAGTGAAACTGCCATCACGAAAGCCGCGCTGCTAGCATGGCTAAAAAATATAATTACAACCGTAGCATTTGACAGCTTCCTTCCCTGCAGCTTTTTTTTCCCCCAATCTCACCATGCATGCGTGTTTCTCCTTGTGGTCAGTATCTAAATGGCATGCTTACAATTAGCTTCCACTCTTTCATTGGTGCAGGTTCCATCCATTACGTTAATATTATCATGTTATGGGAGATATCTTCAATTTTCAGGAGGAATCAGACAGCTTTTTCATGATGTTTTTAAAAGCCGATTTTTGGAGGTGTGACACAAAAAGGCAAGAAAGAAAGGAAATCAGGATTACTCACCGTCTGAAGCTGCGCAAAGTGCTGTTGTGTTTGAGCTGCTTTTCTTCCATTTTGACTAACAACAGCAAAAAATACAACAACACAAAACGCACACAGTCTTATGCACACAGCATGCACGTGTCATGCACACACAAACACACTCCCGGTCTGTTGATTCCAGACTAAAATGCAGACAGAAATACCAAACAATCCTGTTTTCCCTCTCTAAGTCAATGGCTCTCTCTCTCTCTCTCTCTCTCTCTCACACACACACACACACACAGGCACACCGCTCACTGTGTCGAACAATCCCTCACACACAGACACAATCTCGTCCTCACAGACATACACACGGTCTCTCAAAGAGACACACATAATCTCTTTCTCACACACGACACAACACACACACACACACACACACACACACACACACACTCGCGCTGTGTCCAACAGTCCCAATGCTTGTGTCCGACAAAGCTCCCTTCTTTCTCAGTCAAAGACCTGTTTGTCTGGAAGCAAGGCTCAGTGGGACATTCACATTCTGGGGAACACAAACCAACAGTGAAATATAGAATGCATTTACATACATACACACATTTGGATGCGTACACACCAAAAACAATGTTGCGGTTTCACACTTTCATGTGGTTGTTGTACAGCAAACGTGTGTGTGTGCTGCATGCAAGCATGGTAGCAACTCAAATCATTTCAGATTTGTGAGCCCTGTGATCTTGAACAAAATCCAGTCAGTGCAGCAATTCTATTAGAATGAGTTGATTTAGCCAGACATTTTTAATGATCATGTCAATTGAATTAGGCTTTGTAGTTTTAACGTGTTAAAAATGAGACAATTGACTGACAACAATAAAGACCTCTATGTTTTATTTTTTACTTATAAATTACATACTTACATATTTCTTGTTATGTGCAACTTCGTTTTGTATGCCCCTCAACTGTTAATAGCTATTGTATGCTCACGACATAGATATTATGAGCTATTTATACGTTTTATACTTTCCCACCATTATGGACATGAATAAATGACATTGATACATACAGTAATTCATTCGCTGATACTAAAAGTTCAGAAAATATGGTTTTTAAGCACATGAGTAGAATAGTTGATGATATAAACACCTACGGGAATTATGACACTCAACTACTCATTACTGCTTTGTTAAAGAATTGAAAGGTTGTGAAATTTTGTGTGAGCAACTGAATATTTGCCATGCACATCTGAAATCCTAGTAAATTGTAATTCTACCGGCACATAGACAATAATAATCATATAGGGGGTACTTAATACATTTAGATACCTCAACCATAAGAGAGAAGAGTTATTTCAGTTGCAGAACAAACCTATGTTAAAGGTGTTACATTTTTTGAAATATGTTAGGTCCATATGTGTTTGTGTTATGTCGTGAATGTGAAAATGAACTGCTACCTCCTCTGTCAGCTCTAGCCACTGAAAAGAAATAAGCAGAGAAATCCTTCAGAAATCAGGCCACGTACAAAAGCTGGTCAGTCTGACGTGGTGTTGCCTGAGTTCATTACTATTCATGAGCTCGCCCTGTTGTGCAGGGTCAAGGATGCTGATAGGCAGGCTCTCATTGGCTAGCTGTTAGCCAATCAGAGTCAAGCAGCTTAGCTTGTTGAATATTAATGAGAACTGGCACAAATCGAGCTGAGTCTTCCTGCAGGCTTTCTATACCACGCTAGAATGGCTTGAAACAAGGTAACCAAGGCATTTTTTCCACAATGTTACAGAGTCCATGCTAGAACTTCAGACATTACCACAAAGTAATGAAATACGTGTGGCAGGGTACCTTTAAAGTAAAATTGCAGTGTAAGGTAAAATTTTTACAAATTATATTGTCGTATGGGGAATGTGAAATTACTTACAGGGTAAGGCTGGAAAGGCAAAGCTTTGAGCAGTGAGTTAAAACGGCACTTTGACAAGTAATAATTATTTTCAAGGCCTGAAATGTAGAATTACAAGACTTCTGCAACATTTGCGCCATAAAACAATTAAAGTGTAGTTCAAAAATCACAAAAGGTAAATGCTATCTGTGAAGTCCACATTTCAAAATGTAATTGTTCAGTGGAAACTGCTTTGCAAGGTGTCTCAAGTCAGGCAGTTTTAGGTCTCTCTCCAGAGCATCTACAGTATATTATGCAGAATATTCAAATCATGAAAAATCCTCTTCCAGTCTTAATTCTGCTGTGACACTTTCCCAGTCGCATCATTTTAAATGTCACTCAGACCACTTGTAGGTAAGTAGATTTAAAGTCTGTTCCAAGTGCGTTTTTAGCATTGCATTTGTAAATGCCAGAGTTCATGAGCATAGGGTTCTGTATGACCAGACTGCCCTCCTCTGTCATGTGAATTCCTCCCTGCACTGTGAAGCGATTATGTGGAAGCAGCGTTGTGCGCCCAGGCAACGTCCATGAAATATCCGGCTTGGGAATACCAGTTGCAACACAGTTTAACTTCACTGGTGATCCCCGGTTGACTCTTGTAATTGAGGTCAGCGTATTAGTGATACGTGGTGGGAAAACCATCACTGCAACTGGGTAGGATAGTGTTGAGGAACCAAACGAGTTGGAGGCCTTACAGATGTATGTTCCTTTGTCAAAGGTGGCGACCTGCCTGAGTTGGAGTGTCCCATTGGCAAAAAAAAAAATCCGGCCAATTGTCTGAGGTTTGTCCAAAACAAGACCATTAGGTAGGGTCCAAGTGATTGATGCCTGCGGCCAGCCATCCACAGTGCAGGGCAAGTTGAGATTGAGGCCGTAAGTGATCTTCATCCCACCTGGAGAAGTAAAATTATTAACAGTAAGTCAATTTTCTGCAAAGATGATTGATACAACAAAAAATACAATACAAGTAAAGCAATATAGCCAGATTTTCCATTGATTCTTCATATATTTTCAAACCTGCGTTTAGTCTGGTTAAATTGGACTCTAGTTTGGTTTCCCCCTTGGTACGATTAGTTTGGGCAGATCTGAATACGGAAATCTTTCTTGGTTGTGGACCAAAACAAGAGCCCCAAGACCTTTTAGAGGAAGTGGTCTTGGTCCAGTCACAAAAGAATTCTGGAGCGGTTGGTTGTTTAATCGATATTGGAGAAGATAGGGCCTTCAACCGGACCATTTTAGGACCTTCTCACTCTGGCCCAAAACACATTGAATCAATGAGCAGAGTGAATGTTCTCACCTGACTTTTAGTGATGCGTTTTGTTTTATTTGAATGTTTTTCTCTGTGAGAAGAAACCGAACTGAGGAAAAAAGTTTGCCAACCCTTCCACTGATTTGGAACAGAGCAAACTATTGCCTTTGGACTCTTTATTGACAAAACTAGGAAGACTTCTGCTTCATTAATTTGAGATGAAAAACCATACCTGTAGATCCTCTGATCAGTGGCTTTCTGCCCGCCTCCAGCGCATAACGTTTCTCTGCTTGTCCTGCCACATTTTTTGCTAGGCACCGGTACACTCCCTTATCACTTGCAACTGGTTGAGAGATCTGTAGATTTCCGTTACCCAGATGATGCGTGAAGCGTTGGAGTGTAATACCAGGCGTTAGCATCGTCCCGTTGGGTAGAACCCATGTAAACTCTGGGTTCGGCTTGCCGCGAGCGGGGCACTCCAGGATTATTGCCTCACCGTCTTGCTTTATTGGTAAGATTTCAATATTGGGAACAGCAAAACTTGGTTTTTCAGCTATTGATGCCACGTCTAGCTCAACCAAAAGTGAGGATTCACCCAGATTGTTTTTAGCCAGACACATGTACCTCCCTTCATCAGTTTTCCTCACCCCTCTCAGCTCCAAGCTACCGTTCCGGTGGACTTGGAAGCGACCGCCCAGGTAGGGTGTTGGCAGCGAGTGGTCATAAGGAGTAACCCACCAGACTCTTGGTTCAGGTTTTCCTTCCACTCTGCAATCCAGTAGCGCTGTTTGGTAGGAAACAGCCATAACCTTTGTGGTGCTCATCCCTTTCATGCCGTTGATAAAGGGTTCCTGGAGTTCAGCTTCAAGTTTCATGTTTTTAACATCGTCGCCGGCAGAATTTCGTGCCACACATGCATATTTCCCTTCGTCAGCCAGTATTACTTTTTTCACCACTAACATCCCATCGTCCATGATCTGAAATTTGTCTGATGACATTGATATCACATCGTTTCTTGGTGAGATCCACATAATTCTTGGTGTAGGTTCACCTGTTGCCTGACAACTCAACTTAGCTGATCCTCCTAACTTTACTGTAACCAGTGATTGGGATTTTAATCTAATCTTTGGAGCATTCGGTCCCACTTTGACGCTCACTTTTCTTTCGTCCTTGCCCAGTTTGTTCTTGGCATAACAGGTGTAGTCGCCCTCGTCTCTTTTGCCCATTTGCTGGAGAAGTAAAGTTCCATTGCCAAAAATGACATAGCGGCGGTTGCGATGGCCACTGTCGTCCGATTGCAGGGCGTTGTTGATTAAAGTTCCATCTGGGAGACTCCAGGTAACTTCTGGATCAGGGAGGCCTGTTGCAACACAGTCCACCTAAAAAAAGAAACAAAGAAAGGAGGCTGACTGGATGAGGGAGGAAAATAAGTGTAAGGATAAATCTAGGCCCATTTCTTATCGGTTAGGGGTGTTTTTTTAATTATTCCGTTCAGCGATCTTTTTTTAAACCTTTGCTGAAAGATAAAAGCATCTATTGAAAAACTCTGATAAACCCATTGTACACTAACTGCCCAGCACCAAACAGCAGACTGAGTTGTTGACTGGGAAACCAAAACAGAGCTAAAAGGGGGGTGAATATTAAACTTACATTCATAGGTGGACAGAAACTCCAAATGGATGACAATGTTCCTTATCTGCTGGATGTGTAATAGGCACCTATTTGCTAATCCTTTTGCCATATTAACTTCACAAGGTGTTAATGAGTTAATGTTGTGTTTACTGCCCCCGAGTGGCCAAACAAATCTGTTAATACTGCTTTTAAGATGCCATAAGGAAATCAGACCCTTATGTCTTATTATAACGTCAAATGTCTTTGTACGTATAAAATCATGTCGAAAAATAAATACAATATATTAGAAAAAACAGGTAATGTGAAAAGGTGCCCACAATGTCTGACCCAGCCTATCCTACTTTAAATCAACTTTGAGCTAGCGCTCCAAACCTACCTGGAAATTTTCTCCAAAGGTGACCCTGGTCTGTGCGGTCCTCACATGTTCGATTCTGGGAGGGGTCATTACCACCTCCACCTAAAGCAAATACGTAAAGAAATATTAGCAAATACATAAAAAAAAATGTTTTAGTGAAACCTTGGAAAATACAGAGATCCGCTACTACAGCTTTTGCAACCCCATACACATAAAATGTATCACAAGAAATGAAAGGAAGACTAATAGAAAAGAGTTGACAGCGAAAGGAACCTGCCTGAAATCCTTATATGTCCTGTTCAGGGGCGTCGGACTGGGGGGGAAAAGGGGACTGAGTACCCAGGGCCCTCATGTGAGGAGGGCCAAAAAAGATGCTAGAATGAATAGCTATGGATGCAGGGAGGGGCCCATAGAAAATGCCTTTCTACAGGGCCCAGAATTTTGTGCTACGCCCCTGGTCCTGTTCATACCTGGAAAAGCTCCATGTCCTCCCCATTGGGCCGCTGAAAGACACATGCATAATTTCCACCATCTAGCTCTGTTAGCTGAAGAATCCTCAGAGTCCCATTACGGAAAACTTTAATTGGTCTCTCTGGACTGGGGAGAGAAATGAGGTTGAGATTAAAGCACTCAGGGAATTAAAACCTTTTAATGTATTTATAATATGGCCAGTATTGTACTGATTCCTACATTTAAAAAAAGTAAAGTTACCTGTATCGATGTTCCATGATGGTCTTGGAGGGTAGCTGCCAGATGGTGCCTCTTGTGGATCCGGTAGACTCTGGACAGTGGAGGTAGACAGCGGACCCGTACATAGCGGAGACAGAGTGCTGTCGGGATGGCACACCATGGTGGTGGGTTGGGGGGATGGGAAGAGGGGGAAGAGGCTGGCGGGGGAAGGAGGGGGAATCTTCCCTCACTTCCAGCTGAACAGTTCTTTTGGCAACGCCCACAGTATTAGCGGCCAAACACTCGTACCTGTGGAAGGATCGAGAGCAGCTTAAGGGCTCGGATCAACAGTCAGTGAAAAATATTTCAAACGTCCAGATAAGGAAGGTACACAACTTCTGACTTTAAATGCAGTGAGCAACACCTCCACTGTCCTTAGCTATTGCTGCATGCCATTCAAAGTCAGAAGTTGAAAATGTACATTTGGTAGGTCCCAATTACAAGTATGCAGTTTTCTGAGGCTGATGGGAATGCCATTAGTTTTGTATTATGTTAAAAAACCAAAGTATTGGACTAACTCTCACCCGTAAAGCTTCAAAGGGAAATCAAACCTAAACTGAGAGGATTATCTAAGTGATTAAGAACACATTCGGATTTGGAGGTAAGTCAATTAAAATGTTATATATATATTCAACTGGACATTTGACCAGTGCATAGACAGAAAGGCTGAATCATACGAAAACAGACTTAAATAAATGCAAATCTCATACCTCCCGGCATCAGCTGGTGAAACATTCTTCACATACAGCGTCCCATTGGGGAAGACAAACAGCCTGCGTCCAAGAAACTGAGATGGCTTAACATGGACCCCTGCGGGGAGCGCCCATTTCAGGGCAGGCACTGGTTCGCCCTTCACAGAGCAATGGACATACACACTCCTGCCTGGTTGAATGGGATTTTATTAGTTCGATTACTATTTCTGACATTGCAAACACTCTGTTGTCTTTGTTTACCAGCCTTTTCATGAGAAAAACTTAGGAAAGGTTTAGGGATGTTACAGTTCTGTACTATACCTGGCTGAATGATCACAGTATCCATTGCTTCTTCGCTGATGGTTGGAGGCAGAGCTGCCACATGGAGATGATAAGTGATTGTATCAGCACCTGCTGCGTTGCTTGCAATACATTTATAGTCCCCTTTGCTGGAGAAATTGAGAGAGTGAATGTGAAGGGTTCCATTTTGAAGCAGAGACATCGGAGAAAGGGGAGCGTGAACAGTCCCGACTTCGCGTACAAATGTCCTGTCCGGAAGAATCCAGGAAATTTGGGCAGGTGGTTTTCCCGAAGCGAAGCAGTCAAGAGTCACGCTTTTCCCTAAGTAGACTGCTATATCTGTGGACTTGGGCGGCTGGATCCTGGGTGCCTCAGTCTGGACAGCTAAGGTGATGACCATGCGATCTGATCCGAAGCTGTTCTGGGCTGTGCAGAGGTACTGGCCTCTATCCTGAAGCTGGATGTTTTTTATAACAAAAGATCCGTTTTTCAAGACTTCAAAACGGGGACCATGCTTGGTGTTGGCTGGGATGGTGGCACCTGAGAGGGGAACAGAAAGGGTAAAGAGACAATAGTTGGAGATATTTCAATTCATCAAATCATGATTCTCATGACTGATTATGCCACATTTGAAAATTGTCTGTTTCTGGCGTTCCCCAGTTACAGTTGTACAGTACATCCCCAGTTGAAATAGACACGGCAGCGGCAGGCAGGTCTGACCCAGAGATGGGGACTTGAGTTCGGACTCGGAATCCAGTCGCACTTAAGTTACACACACAGTGACTTCAGACTTGACTTGAGGCTCATCCTCAAAATACTTTAGACTTGACTCGGACTCGAGATGCCGGACAGGAGAACAATCTTTATTTTTAGGAAGCGTCTGATGAGCTGAAAGTTATTCCCCTCCCCGCGTAACCCATAGCCTACCTACGTTACACGTAATAGATAACGTATCTGCTGCGCGTGGCCACACGTGAGAGAGGACAACAAACATTTTGACCGCACCGGTAGCTGCTGTGCCATTCATCAAAAAGCTTTGGCTTTAACAACTTCTTGTTAGGCAAGGCCCAAACAAAAGAAGCGCTAAATGCAAAATATGTGGACGTTAGCTCAAAGACTTGAGACTTGACTTGGACCTGGTCTGACCCAGGACCAGTAAAGTGGATGAGCTGAAAGCAACTGGGGATTTTCCTACATGTTCCTTTTCTGTTATTAGCTTTATGTCCTTATCCCTTCCGTGTCTCTCTTTTTTACCTCTCTGTCCCTCTTACCTGTGGAGACTTTGGTCCATGCGATGTCGGGTTCGGGATTCCCTGTTGCTTTGCAGGGCAGGAACACATCACTCTCCGCCAGCACTGACACACTAGCTGTGGTCACCGTGGTAATACGGGGCTTCAGCCCATCACTTCCTGCTGCCAACACCCATGGGAAAGGGGGAGCGGCAGTGGGTCGCCGAGAGCTGATACGTCCTGATACAAAGACACATTCAAACAACACAAAATAATATCACTATGTTAGGGAAATTATGATACATACTTTCCCTCTTGTTATTATTAAACTGTTTGCATAGAATAATATTATACTGAATACTCTAAACAAGATAGCATGGAGCCATTGCTTGTCCTTGTCTAAGCACAGTGTGTTCCTGAGGGCATACATGCCCTCCCAGACCAGATAGGGGAGACGTCATCGTCTCTTACCAGATAACAACTGAGGACACCAACTCTTGTGTCATGATTTATTGCATTTACACTTGTTATTATAAAAAGCAGCTGTAGAGAGCTTTTCGTCAGGTCATTGTCTGTATTATTCTGTAGTGTGGAGACTGCCTCCTTGTCGGGTTCTCAAGTAAAATGAACTTTAATATCTCTTCAGTGGTCTCGGTCTATTCTTTATAATGTAATTATTCTAACACACGATCACTGACTCAAATATATTAAAATATACTGCTCATTTTATAGCTAGATTGCCCATATCTCTTCAATAGTGTGTATATCTACCTCCAACAGGCCACCGACCTCCTTGCAGAACCCCAGGGGTGGTGGGGTGGTGAGGACGAGGGGTCGTGATGAAACCAGAGAATGATGATGATGATGAAGGTTTAGCAGGGTTCGGTGGTTGCAGGGTGTAAGTGTAGAAAGCAGTGGGTGCTGCTGGTCTGGGGATGTAGGGTCTATGTGGAGATGGAGGGTTGGGTTTAGGTGTGACGGGAGATGGAGGATTGTGGTAGCTAGTGCGAGGTTTGGGTGTCACCATCCTCCCTAACTGAGCAATGCGATCAAGCTGCGCCTGGAAAAATCAAAATTATATTAGTAGTATTAAAGACTCCCTATAATGCTTATTTGAATTTTTCCCTACTTTTAGTCTGTTATTTTTGTGTGTATTTAATACTCGAAGGTATAAAAACACATTTCACTCCAAATGGAGCTTTCTCTCCTACAGACAGCACTATTTCTAAAAACCTAAAAACGCTTCGCCCACATTCCTGTTTGACATTCCTCAACTAGTGATGTCACTGATTGAGAAAGCCAGCCCAGTTTTTCATATGTGCTGTCAGTAGGTGCTGCCTGAGCAAGCACAGCCCGTCCAGTGGCTTGTTTGAATTTGGTTGACCAATCACAACAGAGTGGGCCAGCTGACCAATCAGAGCAGACTGGGCTTTTTGGGAAGGCGGGCCAAGAGTTCAGACAGAAGGCTCGTTCGAGATGAGCCAGGCCTGCGCAGAATCGATCACCGGCGATCGCCGCCCAATGCATGCTGGGTAGATTTGTGTCCGACTTGATCCCAACTTGCTCCGACGTCATGCACACCTGGGCAACGATGACCTCACGAGATCAAGGCGGCGGCAGGTTTGAGACGCAGGCAGCGCAGTTTCTTTCCACCGACTGCAAGACCCAGCTGGGAAACGCCTGGCTCTCAGCTGATTAACAGCTGATTGGTTCAGAATCGACTCAACATGGTTTATTGTTTTTGAATTGAAGGGATTTTAATTGCTAGTTGTCTGATTTAAAGGTTTTTTTTCTGTATAGAACACGTGTGGCTGATAATGTTTAGAAGACTCAATCCGTTCAGATTACAGATCATCTACAGTCTATTGTTTATTAACATCAGCAACAGATCGCATGTAGAGCATTTCGACAGCTACTCTGTCATAATAAAAACAACTGGAGACTGCGTACAAGCTGATATATGGGTCTGATAACATTTTATTAAATCGGAATCAAACCTATCAGGATGTCAGTGTTTCTGTGACTTCCTGTTTAGCCCGAAGGCTGCTGGAAACGGCTGGAAACTTGACTTGACTGCGGCTTTTTGAAAAACATAATGTTTTTTGAACATTAAAGCATGTAAACCTATTCTAGTAGACCCCAAGAGTAAACATATCATTCTGAAAAGGAGTGTAAAAGGGGCTCTATAACCCATTCACCTGGAATTAAATCCCATTTCTGAGAGATGATTGATAATCATGGTCATCATTAGCAATTGTGTTTCTAAGCAAGCGAAATATTGCTTACTCACTTCGTGAGCATTTAGATACACAATAATAATGATGCCATTCTGCACATCCGAAAAACCACTTGTCCTCATACCTGTCTGTATCTGTTTCTCAGCCTTGATAGAAACAGTTGGTCTCTGGTTTGGGTCCTGCCATCCACATGATGATTTTGAAGGTAATGGTGATGGTGATGTGACAAATGGGGATTAGAGAGTGTAACTTTGTAGTTCCCTGTTGTTCCAGAAACTGTAGGTGTGGGCTTCACCGTTTCAGCGGTGATCTCTGGTCGGTTGGTGACAACCGGGCTTTGAGCCCAGGGGTGGGGGAGAGGCCAGGGTCTGTGTGTGGGCACAGGGTGTGACCCAGGACCTAGGACCAGAGAGCAAATATACATCCATGCATTCAAAACCGGATTAAGCCAAATAATATTGCCTTTTTGAGTATATTGGCAAGTCAAGTCCATAAAATCATCTTGTTTTTTATCGTTTGGTCATCACACAAAAATTTCAAAAACAAATCATTACACAGCAGCTGTATTTACCTTGCCTTGGATAAGGAAATGCCCTTTGACCTGGCCAGGAAGGGTAGAGGGGGTAGTATTGATGGTGATGATGGTGTGAAGTCCAGTGGGAGGTCGGGGGGACTCTGGGAGGTTGGGAATGTCTGCCTGGATTCACTTCCCTCTGTCTTCCTGTGTTTCTGTCTTGGTTTGTCTGTGTCATCCTGGAAGTAGTAGTTTGCCCTCCTGCCTGTTTGTTCTGATGGAGCCAGGGGTGAACCGGCTCCATTATAGGGAAACTGTGGATCTCAGGCTTCACTTTTGCCTTGTTTACATCTTTATGCTCTTTCTGTGTGACTTCTTGTCTTGTTCTGCCTCTTGTTGAATGTGAGGTAATGATCTTGGAAGATGAAGTGCGTGCTTGGGTTGGTGCATTTTGTTCCGGTAAAGGTTGAGCATTAGGTTTTGGTCTATTTTGTGTGGTTAAGCGGATACTATCCCGCGTATTGTAGCTCTGTGTAGCCCACTTCCTTTCAGATTTGTCTGTGTCTTTCTCAATGCCTTCTGTGTCTATGTCGTCAGTTTCTTGCCTTTCCATTGCTGTTGTTACCTCCCTCTCACTCTCTCCTGCCAGATTTGTATTGTCTTTGCCCTTTTCTTCAGTTTGTGTTCTTATCTTCACCCTCTGTCTCTCAGACAGCTTTAGGTTTACAGTGTCTGTCTCCTTCTCTTCAACAGTCCTATCAGTTGGATGAGGCGTACTATCTATCTTTGGAGTGACAATCGACTTTGGATTAGGTGGAGAGCTACCTACATCCTTTTCTCTAGCTGATGGAAAATTGGTAAGGCTACTGTCGAGATCATGAGTGGTATGCAGGGTTTCACCATTTAAATCTTTCTTGGCATCCAAACTACCACTATCCTTGTAGTTATATTCTTCATAGTATTCGCCTTCATCTTCCTCAGTCTGATACTCAGCAGATAAGGTTTCATGGTTTTCCACTGTGGTTGGAACAGTTGTTGTTATCGTAGTAGTAGTAGTAGTAGTAGTAGTAGTAGTAGTAGTAGTAGTAGTTGTTGTTGGTATGGTGGTTGTTGTTGTTGGTGTGGTGGTGGTTGTTGTTGGGGGAACAGTTGTTTGGGGCTTGTTTGATGAATGGTAGAAGGGCTGTCCGTGCAGTCGGACTCTCACTGGGGGTTTTCTACGTCTATACGGTGGTCTTCTTCTGTTTGACTGACCAGGAACAAGGTTGTTGTTCCTTCGCCCCTCTCCAGAGTGCCTATTTTCTGACTGATCGACTGGTTGAGGAGTTCCAACAGCAGTGGGGTCTGTGACAGCTTCTGCTTTTATTACGATCCCATCAACCTTGTGTGGGGTTGGTTCTGTACTTCTGGTAGGCGGTGGTTGTAAAACCTCTGGAAGACTTTCAGATGTTTCTGAGCTATCCCCTTTCTTCTCTGTAGAATAGGCTTCAGTCTTAGCTTTTGTGTCGATGGGGAAATGTTTTGGCTCTGTACTAATATCAAACGGGGTAGTAGTAAGGGGTAAGTTGTTAGCAGTAGAAGCTATTGTAGAAGCAGCTGTAGTAGTAGGTTTGGAAGTACCTGTTTGGACGGTTACAGTGCTAGGCTCTGGTAGTGACTGCTCTGTGGGCAGAGCAACACTTGGTTTAGCTTTAGCTTTAGCCAATATCTCTGCCCAACGATTTGGATCTAACTCCTTCACAGATGTATTGGGTTTTCTCTTGAAATCTTTGATTCTTTTCCTTTTTGAAAGGCCATTAGAATTCCTTTGTTGTGTTCCTACCTTCTTAGGGAACTGTGTAGCAAAAGGACGTATAATTTCCTGGTAATCTCCCCCTGAACCCTCTCCTTCCTCCACGCCAATTGTCAAGCTCGGCTGCTCTTGCGCAGTCTGTACTTTGGACCCATCAGAAGTCTTTTCTCCTGTGACTTCCACCATGTGTGAAAGCATGTCAACGCCATACATATTTGAGGTCAGGCAGGTATATTCCCCTGCATCTTCTTGTGTTAACCTCCTTACGAACAAGGTCCCATTTTCCATCACTTCTGTCCGTCTTGTCTGTTGCGTGGGAAGAAGAATTTGGTTTTTAGGTAGGTACCACATCGTTTGACTGGGCAGGACTGAGGTCACCTCACAAGGGAGGGTAAAGGAGTGTCCCCTTTCAACTACAATTTTCTGACCATTGAAGGCGGTGGGGCTGAGTGAGAATTGTTTGATGGTGAGCCTCAGAGGCACCAAGTCCACACCGGCTATGGTTCTGACCATACAGTGGTAAAGGCCTGAGTCAGACAGTGTGGCGTTCAAAATCACAAGTTCTCCTCTTTCAGAAATTTCAACTTTATCAGTTGCATCTTCCACAATGGACAAATCTGGAAGCATCCACTCCACCTTCACCTCCTGATCTGAAGTGACAACACTGCACTCCAAGTTAACCTTTGAACCCTCGAGAGCAGTCTGAACCCGCCCGGCTGTCCCTCTGCGAATTAGAGCCCAGGACATGGTGTGGTCATTGTCATCTTCCGTCCCTCTATGGCTGTTGACTTGCTTGGTGATTACAGTAGTGAAATCCATCACCAGTTTCTTGGTTGTTGTCTGCTGTCTGTTGAGCCTTAAAGTGACTCTGGGTTGAAGCAGCCACGAGGGTTCTGCTACCAAATACCCTTTTAATTCTGTGAAATATGGGGAATTTTCATTTACGGCTTGGACATATTGATAGGTTACTCCACTTGCATTTCCTCTCTGCTGACCTCTCTCCAAAATAGCAGGGCTTTCATAGTAATATGCGACCAATTGCCATAGATTTTGCAACGTCTCCCGATCAATCTCACACTCCAGGACAGTCACCAGTGACACATTGACAGACAACTCCCCGGGTGAATGTGGTTTTCCTGACCAAGTCATGGGTGAACTGTCTCCAGGGTGCCGCACGTCACACGCCACGTGAGCACTGTTTCCATGGCTGTCAGAGAGAACAAAAGTCAGATGGCCCAAAGGCTTTTCAAAGTCCCGCGTGTACGGGAGGTCAGGCTCTGCATCAGATTCAGCCCACACAGGATTGTCCCACTGTTTGAGGGTGGAGCGAAGAGATGGCCGTTCACAGGTGAGCTTGTCTGGAGTCTGTTCTAGCAAAAGGCTCCCATTCAGGGGTTGAGGAGAGGAGCACAGGGGGCAAGTGTCACTGGAGCCACGTTCCTTCTTGCACTTTATTACGCCTGGGAGAAAGAGGGGGAGAGTGGAAGAGATAAAAAAAGGCAGGAGGAGAAGGAACGATGGAAAACAGGGGAGGGAAGTGGCAGTTGTGAGGGAAAAAGTCAGAAATTAATTAAGATGGGAGAAAGGAAAAGAAGGGGGAAAAGGTGAAGAATAAAACATGAATCTGGGATTATAGGGGTTTGAAAAAATGGTGGTACAATTTTATCTCTTCAGTTTGAGTTCAGTGAAGGTTCATGCATCCACTAATTCTGGCAGTCACGCACCCCTATTTTCAGATGAAGCAGGCCAAAAACAGTGGTATAATAACGGTTGTGTTGATACAAACAGCTGGCATATGGAACTAGTTAAACGTAACAAAGCAATTACAAATAAGAAAAAGCACGTGTCATGAAAAATATTGACGGAAAAAGAGGGATAAAGAAATTGTAAACAATTGAATTGATGTTCTACACTGAATGTGGATCAAATACAGGCAATTTATTGAGAGCAGCTGTGTCCTTCATATGTCATGCAGAGGCTGGATGGCAGGCCTGCGACATTTTCTGCCAGCACTATGCTCTGCTTCTGGTCAAAAACACACATCTGAAGCCCAGAGACATTTTTCTTTCTGTGCATATATTAATAATATAGAAACAAGTCACAAAGTTGTTTGTCTTGCATTAAGATGACTAATTTACTAATTGTTAATTTAAAGGTTAATATTTATATACATTTTTACCTTGGCAGGAGCTAATTGGTCATGGGGCTCAGTGTCTTGATCTACATCTCCATTTATATTGTGACAGATATTGTTCCTTAAAGTGGCTATATATTTTTGTATTCTTTATAATAGCAATGTGTCAAATGAGATGAGAAAACAATGTGAAAGGGGTCGCTCGTAGTAATGAACTGAGAGAGAATTGTCACCTGAATCAGCAGCTCCCCCTCGACTTGACTAAACTTTATAGTGAGTTTCAGCTCATTGTTTAGCCACAGCTTTACGGTTTTGGTTCACTCTCACCACTCTAATGAAGTCTTTTTTAGCTGCAGCAGGCAACTGTTTTGAGTGAAACGGCTCTAAAACCACACTACCCATTAAGCCCTAAACAGAACGCAGACACAGCTAGAGACTAGCTGGTGAACATAGTGCAGCGTTTAGAAGCTAAAAAGCCAGATATTTCCTTGAGGAGTTAGTCAAGACCAAAAACAGAGTTAAAAGAGAGTGAATATTTGCTGTTGGTCAGAAACAAGACTCCGAATAAATGATAACGCTGCTCTGTAAGTGCTGGATGTGTGAAGCATAAGTAACGGTTTGCTAACAAGTTTAAAGTGGAGCATTTCAATTCAATTCAATTCAATTCAATTTTATTTATAGTATCAAATCATAACATAAGTTATCTCGAGACACTTTACAGATAGAGTAGGTCTAGACCACACTCTATAATTTACAAAGCCCCAACAATTTAAGACCTAGATATTTTACTCAGGAGTTGTTGGAGACAATGTTATGTTTTAAAGGTCCCATGGCATGAAAATGTCACTTTATGAGGTTTTGGCGATAGGTGTAAACTGAGCCCTGGGTATCTGCTCTGCCTTTGAGAAAATGAAAGCTCAGATGGGCCGATCTGGAATCTTGCTCCTTATGAGGTCATGGGACCTTTAATTGTGTTGTCCTTCGGGTCCCGGTGACCCATAGGACAAAACAAGGGTTAATACAGCACCTTAGTGCTTTTTTGTACAGCATTTTGGTCAGCTTAAACTGTGTTTAAATGTGCTCTAGAAATAAACTTTACTTACTTACTTTACAAGAGACAGGGTTTAGAGAGCAATTCTCAACAAAGTAAACGGAAGTACATAACTTAAACGCAAGCTTGTTCTTTTTCGCCACGGAGACCAACACATTGATTAATGCAGCTCCAAATTTTTCACCGCCCCTTGAGCTATGTTACTGGTTGCATGCCGTTCGTCTGGTCATGACTGTTTTCCCATGATGGCGCCTGCTTGTATACGTGAACGCTACGGTCTTTATAATCTTTTTAATAAACTGTCTGTACACTTACAAAGTTCTCAATGCTTCGGTTTACATGTAGGGACCCTCATTATGCTACCGTGGAAGTGTGGTGCTATTTTGAGCCTTGTTAGTGGTATAGAAATAGTGATTTACCCACTGCCCCGACGACTAGCTTTATAAGCTAATCAGCGGTTTGCGGTATCTTGTTTCAAGCTAGAGACACATTCGATTAGCATGAAAACATATCGGTCGACTCGGTACCCATGTGTTATTAACCCCTAGGTTCATTTTGCGCCGGAATTGTCCTTTAACATAGTAGTTTAGTCGTTTGTCATCCGGTTTAGATGAAACATTTTGGTGCAGAAGAAGTAGGGAATAGTGTTTTAATGTGAGAAAATATGATTGGAGTAATTACGTATGCGTCCTTACCTTCATGTGTGGAGCTCCATTCTATTAACCAGTGGAGCTGACAGTCACAGGTCCAGGGGTTACCATGCAGAGAGAGGAGCTCAAGCCTGGGAGCTGTCTTCAGTGCTACGGCAGGAAGCTGCTCCAACAGATTGTCTGACAGGTGTAAGTGTCTGAGACAAAAACATGATATCAGTTCCTTCACCTATGGATCTGCAGGGTGACACTGGGATGATGCCTATCCATGCATGGACCATGCAGAAGACAGCGGAACAAATATACTATCATATCCAAAAGCTATGAGGTACAGGTATAGCAACTCTATACCTTTAAGCAATTTGGGGGAAATATATATGTGTCTTTTAACAGGAGGGAACTCTCTTGTTGTGCATACAAACTCCATTAATTATGTAAGCAAAGCAACTTCCTCTTAAACAAGTCTTGGTGGTGGTTTTTAATCTATCCTTCACATTCTTTCCAAGATATAATTACCTCCCATTTAACAAATAAAATAAGAGAAATATCCCTTGTCTTTTTTTCTTTTCTTACTTGAGTCCAGAGGTCCAAAAGCTTCCTAGCAGTGACACCGTTATGAAGGTATGAGGGTGGATCTCTTTGAGAAGGTTCCCCTCCAGCTGCAGGAGTTTTAGGGAGGTCAGGCCAGAGAAGGAGTAGGGCTCTATAAAGTCAATGAGGTTGTGGTCCAGATGGAGACGGATCAAACCAACAAGGCCCTCCAATAGACCAGGGTTCACCAATGTGAGCTTGTTGTAACTCAACTTCAAGATCTGGGGAAAAAAAAGGGTGAGTTATAGTGACATTTATTGACCATTCAAACTATATTAAAGCAACACTAGAGAACTTTTCCCGCTTCGGTCCCCCTACAGGTTGGAAGCGGAATTGTCCATTACATTACATTATGCAAGTTTGCCAGATCGGGTAGCGCGAGCTGTAGTTCCAATGAGATAACCTGTCGGGGGACAGAAGTGGGAAAAGTTCTCTAGTGTTGCTTTAAGCAATAGAATGTCCATATTCAGCAGCCATCTAGCTCTCTTTAAATTCACCAACTCCTTAAAACATATTGTTATCTTTAGCTTGATAGATGAAGTTTTATTCAGCTGCTTGTTTTTTTTGGGTCTTTGATTTTTCATGCTTGACAGATAGTGTACACCCGACTTGTCTAAGCTTGTTTGCTGGAAATGGCTGCCTCAGGATAAAATGAGCTAAAAGTAACCAATAGTGGCTTATAGATAGAAGACTTTCTCAGTGGGTTTGGCAGCATGTAGAACCTTCAGATTTCTTAATTCTGTTAGATATTGTAATAAAGTGATTGTGATTACTTAAAAAAAAAAAAGTGCACTAGGTGAGATTTTCATTTTGAAACTATCAGCTGCAAAATAGCATCTCATCCTCATTATATGAGACATTTGTTCCTCCAATAACTCAATGACTCAACCCCAACATCTACCTCCGGTGCTGAAAAATAAAGCCAATGCAGAATTGAGGCTGGATCCAAAAGAGAGTCAATCCCTATAGACCCCCATGTTAAAATGGCCAACGTTACAGCAGAATTAAACATGTTTACGGCATGGTATTAAAATGGTTTTGGTCTGTAATTCTAATTAAGGGCGTTCTGCTTTGAGTGCTTTGGCTGCCGTCACAGGAGACGAGCATAGACTGGAGGCTTCATTCGCCTCAGCTCCATCCACGTTCCACCTCTTTGCCCATTTTTGAATGCCAGGCACTGCCAAGATCACCGGAGCCACCCGAAGCCGCCCACACTAAGCTTAATTTTGGCTCAGAAACTATATAACTATATATGCTCAACCCCAACCCTAACTGTTTCTGCTTCACATCCAATTCTGATGCATTCAGTCTGTTTAGGGACTGTTTGTTTTTTATTTAAGGGGCTACCGGAGGAGTTTTGGTATCTTTAGTCAAAATAGACTTGACCCTCCCTTCGCCAGCAATACATTTTTCTATGACCCTCCAAAAGGATAGAGAAAAAAAGGAATGACCCTCCCCAACATTTTTTTTATGCCTTCTGTACTGGTTTGCACTTGGCAAAGATGTACATTTGCCCATTGTTTTTTTACAACCATAACATACATGTTTTAACCTCTGCTTTCTCATCTTACACATCACACTCCACTATTATGGTGGCCATTTCAGTCACTAACATTGTTGCGGAAACACAATAAGCATGGAAACTAAATGCACACTTCCTGCATTACTGCATTACTTCAAATACTAAGTTACTCCTCTAGTAAACTAGTATTCACATGAAATAAAACAATAAAAGATTGAGACCATTCAACAAAGCACACTGGGTAATAACCCATATTGACAGCTAGCCCGCCCAATCAGAAACTCAAAGGTAAGTGTGTTGGTGTGCAACCATGGATTGCTGTTGTGGCCAACAACTGGAAACTTTATACATTGTTCATCTGCTATTTCATTACTAAATTCACTTCTGAGAATTTTTTATGCGAGAAATCAATCATGTAGAGGTCAAATATGGGCCGTTTTACGAAAATTGATGGCTAATTGCAAATTTGGTCCGACTGTGTCGGAGTTCAGAAGCTCCACAGTCTCATGTGACAGCCGGCGGGTGCCTGCCGGGGTTGCTGGCTTGCCGCCCGCCCTGTCCACCTTCCCCAGACCCCGCTGTGAGCTGGCTGGAGCTCTATAGATAGGATTGGAGATGAGAAGTTTAACTGACACGTAACTGCGATCAGCGCTCACACGCTCCACTTAGCACAAACTGCAATGTTTAATTTTAAATGAATGTGGTCTACAGGCAACGTGAAACCTTAGAGCTAGTCAGCTTCATTATATTCCAGCTCCATGTCAGTGACAATACTTTGGCAACAGGTGGTGCAGTTAGCTATAGGGTTGCATTCTCAAAGAAAGCAACTCCAAACTCGTGTTGCTGTCATGTTGCGATTTTTGTTGGGTCAGACCCATCTGCTAGCGATGGGAGGCCGAGAGTGAGAGCTACATGGAAAGGTATGCACCCAACAAGCCACTTTGAAATTTTGCGGTTTTCATGAATACAAAAGTTGGGTGACCCTCCCCTCAACAAAGAATAAAAAGACATGACCCTCCCCTATTTTCCTCCGGTGGTCCATTCCATAAATACCGAACAGTCCCTTACAATGCAAATTTAGGTTCTGATTCAGCACTTCTGGAGCCAACAAGACATACTGCGTTTTTAGTTAAGCAATCAAAGCACCACTAATTAGTGGCTTTAATGGGGCTTATGTAGGGGGAGATTTGATTTGGCTGTGTTTGTACATGCACTGTGGTGTTAGCCAGCCCCAGCATGGTTCACTACTTTTACATATGCTTTGGCTACACGTTGCTCCAGATATGATTTAGAGCCAGATATGAAGAAGGTAACAGATCAAAGACCCACACATCAAAAACCCTTTGTATTTAACAGGTGACTTGCATCTGTTTGGGACCTGAACAGAATGTAGGAGAAAACCCAGGTTCTCGCAGAATTAACTCTAAGAATAAGAAACTAACTTAAGTTATGGGACTTAATTCTAAATGATGAGCCATGATTAAAAATTAAGTTTGATATTTCAGTCCTTGGTGCAGGTTCACTTGCTCCTAGATCCACGTGGGTTCATGAATTCAGTAGGTTATATTTGAAATGGCTTTTCACTACAATTAGTAAACAATTAGAAGTCTGCCTGATTTTGAAGACACATTTTGAGAAGTTAAGTATTAATAATATAGTATTACCAGAATACACACACACAAACACAAACCCTACCTGTAGTGACCTCAGGTTGTAAAACGCCCCAGGATGGATTGTGCTTATGTCGTTGCCGTGCAACATGAGCATTTCCAGTTCCCGCAGTGACCTGAATTCTGACCCGTCCAACTCCGTCAGGCTGTTATAACTGTTAGAGAGAGAAAAGAAACAGAACCAGTTTCTGGGATGAAAGAGTAAGAGAGGGTCATAAGGCGGGTCAGAGGGATAGGAAACTAATATTAGTTAACAGTCAGCGCTTGCGTGTGTGTCTGGGCAATGTGACCTTTCAAATGACGAGGGGGAAAGATATCTGGAAAGAATGGATGAAAAGAAGGAGAGAGGGATCACACCTAGACCCCAGGCAACCTTTGACACGCAGTTATTGCATCATTAGTCAGGGGAAACATACACACACAGAATTACCATGCTGCATCTACTTCACAACCTTCTTAGTTAGCATCAATGTACAGTGGGCATTCGCCCAGCATGCGTTTAGAAATTCAGTATTTTTTTTTTTTAATTAGGTTTGTCCTCTTGTAAACAACATTAACGTAACACAGCAGCAAGGGTCTATGTGCATATTGCCCCATGAGATAATTATATCAGCAATCAAAATACAAATAAATATTAGAAAAACCTTCTTTGAAGTCTTTAGGTTGTAAATGCCCGAGCCAAAGACATTAATCATCAAAGGAACTTAACAGAACACGTTCTCTATTGGCAGGGGCCGACAGCATTTGACAGGTTTCAGTGTATGAGAGTTAGTCAGGCCTTCCAAGAACAGGAATCAGGACAGTACTGTCTGACAGTCTGCTATCCTGTTGTCAGTGTGCAAAACACAACTATCCCTGGGAGCAGTTATCCCTACCCTATTGAACGCATAAGGGAGATTCTGCGTTTTTTCCACTGCATCAATAAAACAGCCAGCTCACAATATATAATCTGGTGCTCACTTTCATCTAGGTTGTCTTTCAGTACCATGATGCACATAGTTTTAGTGTTAACTGAACTTTGAACCCTGGCAGTGTTTGTGCTTTGTTTTTATAACCTAACAATTTTGCATTTCATCACCATACAGTAGTTACAAGCTTTCGCAGAATACATTTCATGGTACACATGGTCCACAAACATTTGGACACAGCGCTCCAAAGTCAGACCTGGTGAAAAGTGCAGGGGGGTTTCAGAAGCTGTTAAGACGAGCATGCCAGGCACTTAGCTTGAAGCGTACCGAGGCTGTAAGTGTAAAACTACCTTTACTTTACTGTTGTCAGTCCAGTTTCCTTTGTTGCACTTCTGTATGTAAATTGTACGTTTCAGCAGCCAAGTGAATTAGACATGGCAACCAAATATTACATGCACTCCTAATGGGACAGAACTTGCAATAATAGTTTATTTGATTACAGCTTTAATCATGGCAGACTTGTATGCACTGTTTTCCATAATACATCATTACCTTATCATGACAGAGCACCTGAAGAAATACTATGCCAGGTGCTTAGGTGATCCATACCATCCTCCACGCCACTGAACAATCAGCACAGAATTTCTTTTGAAAGAGTATGGATGCCTGCATTTATTAGAGCAATGTATTTTTAAATGCAAAGCCCATTGCTCCAAACTAAAGGAAAACAGGCCCAAGACTGTAAATAACACACTCCAAACATGCCTGGTATGAACATATACCAACAGTTTTGAATTAGAGGCTAAATCCCCCTGGTCTGGACCCCAGTTAGCAGGGTGGTCTCATGTTTAGAAAGTAAGAGCCTGTTAGTTACTTAAAGGTTTGATCCCCTTCCAAATGTCTGCTCTGCTCAAGTGTCCTTGAGAAATTCTCTTTGTTCCCATTATAACAGACACCGCCTTCTACCCCACACAAAGATCAACCATCAGAAAACAATAGGGAATTAGAAATCTACATACAAAAGTGAAACATCAAACATTTAAAATCCATTGGGGTAAGTAGCAGTGACAGCAGTGTGTTCAGTTTTGTAATTGACCGTTCCCTAAGCCTCACCCCCTCTTAGTTAGTTGTTGCGCCCCGAGCGGTTGGGGGTTTGGTGCCTTGCTCAAGAGCACCTTGGCAGTGCCCAGGAGGTAAACTGGCACCTCTCCAGCTACCAGTCCAACACCGTACTTTGGTCCGTATGGGGACTTGAACCATAAATGGTTTTCTTTTACATAACTCTAATAATGTAGGGGGATTTTCTGTTGCAATACTGCAAATGGCAACTGGACAAAATTGGCTGCAAGGCTGAGCGCACTTCCAGCATCCCTGAGACAAACACGCTTTTAGCCATTCCTTACACTTTTTCTCTTGTGTTTATGGTTTTTCGACAGGCTAAAAAAAGACGCCATCCTCCATATCCTTTATGGAGTAATTTTTTACTACAACCCCACACTGCTTCAAAGTAGAGACATCCAAAGCTTGATAGGCCTGCTGTATACAGTTGCTGTTCTGGAGAGTCTAGCAATTGGTCAAAAGTAGTGGATAGAAATGTGGAATCAGCCTCTCACTTGCTGCCATGTGGAAATCATGTAGTGTCCATTTTGTAACTTTTTTATTATGTTGTACGATGATATATGCCATGTGTCTGTTTACATGTGCTGTATGGGTTTCCTTTGCACTCTGCAATATGTCTTAAGATCAGATCCATGAAACAAATGTGAGAAGGCTCTATAGTTGTAGGAATCTATTTCTTTACATAATTGGACCTGAAGGTGGTGTTGTAATTTAATTCTAATTCTAAACGCTTGCTGTTGCCAAACCTTTCCTAATGTAGTCCCAACAGTGTAATGCTGGCTGTATAAAACAGTATAGCATTCTGTTGTAGTTCAAGACCATGAGATGATCTAGAAATTACTAATAGCTCCCACAGTACCGTTCCCACTGTACTGTATATGGAGACAGTTTACCTCCTGTGGACTGTAGCTTGGCACCGCATTGTAGCTTTTTACCAACTAAAATGCTTTATTACACAGTATCAATGTATTCTATCCGGTCATGAAGAGCTGGAGAGCTAAAGCACAAATGCAATGCAGCTGAAATGCAGTGATTTCTGTTCCCACAATAGAGCAACACATGCAAATGGGAACGCCTCCTGTGAACAATACTGTAGCTCTGGCCGTGCTTGCCAAATAGTTTGCCCTGTAAATATGTATTGTTTGGAGCCAGTTATTAGACAAGGCAGTTTGTTATATACAAAACAGTGGCTGGGCTATTTTTCCGCTGTGCTGGAGGGCAGTGAAAGCTCTGTCCACATGGAAGTGATCAGGAGATTTATCCCCTCCAGAGTGAGTTCAGCAAATGCTGGTGCTAAGCCCTTATCTTCTGTGTTCAAAGAAGATGTTGTCAAATTATCGCTATTATTATTATTGTTGAGACTGCTCTCTCTGGTCAAACTGGCTCCTTATTTTCTTAAGGAAGGTTAACGTATGATAATCCGATGGCAAGCAGCAATATGTTTTCATGTTCCCACCCTTTAAAGTGATGGTTCGGAGTAATTTCACCCTAGGGTCCTTTGCACCATGACCTCGAGCCAAACACCCCCCCCAGAAGCTTTTTTCACCTGGGTCGAACATTGGGAGAGTTAGCGTAGAGTAGCGTTATCAGCTGAATAGCTTAGCGCGGGGCTAATGGATCCAGTGATGTATCTCGTAAATGACCCCACTAATAATGCCCGAAATGATACCAAACTTCTACACTAGTACAAACAGGTTATGCACTCATAAAACGATGGATTGGAAAGTTTGTAAGTACACCAGAAGTTTATGAACACTTGCCTGCTCTCTTCTGCTAGCTGCTGCTGCTGCTACCTGCAGGAAGCCGAGTGCTTAGGGCCGTCTACAAATTACAACACCGAAAAGAGATGCAACAAAAATATTTATTAATTTAACTTTTTTTTTTTAAAGTAAGTGCTGTAGTATAACTAGCAGGAGACAAGTTATAATTGAGGTAAGTTTGGAGACATTACCTTATTTAATCATTAAATTAATAAATATTTGTGTTGCATCTCTTACCGATGCAGACTTCACCAAAGGGAATTACCCACAGTTCAAAGCGTTGTGACGTTCACCGCGGAGACGATAGGGAAATCCGGAAATTACGAAGGTAAACAACAGCACGACACACGACCACGGAACGGACCAACCTGTTGTCCAGCTCGTAAAACAAGAGTTTGGAATCAGGTAGCCGTTTCCTGGGCCTTGGCCGTGTGGAAAGCAACAAACTTAAAATGAAAATTCCCAAACCGGCAAGTGTCAGCAACATCTTTGTTATTAAACGTCGCCAAGGTAACGTGATCTCGTGAAGTGCTGTCCCGATCCCATTTCTACCTATCTGAGCCCATGTGGCCTCACACACTCACTCACTTAGTACCTGAGATCAATTAAGTCTGTGAGTCCTTAGTCCTTAGCCCTCAGGGCTCACTGTGGGATTGGGCCAATGTCTCAACGCTTCAGTGTGCGAGTGATTGAGTCTTACCCAAGGTTGAGTCTCTCTGTGTTTTTCAGAAAGGTTTTTGGTATGGTGGTGAGGTGTCTGAACGTACAGTGGACCTCTTTGACGCCCGGACAGCTACAGCTCCGGGGGCAGGATGGGATGGCATGTATGGGGGAGATCTACAGAGAGGAGGAAGAAGAAAGGGCAAATAGGATGAGAGGAATGGTTAACAACAGAAAGCAGTCAGATGGAGAAGGGTAGGAATCAAATAAAAGAGAGCAGAGAAGATAAATGAGGGAAGGCATGAGAAAGCAGTGAGCAGCAGAGGCAAATTCAGAAATTCAGCAAAGAAGGAGAAGCAAACAAATGAGTTCAGACCTGTGTAGGCACTGACAGACAGTTTGGACAGAGATCAATACTAAGTGGAGGGAATCGACTTTTGGCTTATATAAAATACACCAGGTGTATTATTATTGTGCTCTCCTGTGCCCAATTCCATCAAGATATAGTCAAGATTTCCCATAGAAAAACTGGAAAATCAATCAATGTATACATTTATGTATATATATATATATATTACCGTTTGCCATAGCAGTGATGAGAAGAGCAGGGGAAACCACGCTGCAGCCAACCGGCAGAAGATGTTGGCGCACCACCACAGCGCCATGACTGGATGGCTGTCTGACTGCTTACGTCATTGAAACACCTGCAGGAGGGGATGAAGTGATTTAGATGTACACATTTGTCAATGTACCTGATGGACCGCTGACTCAGTATAGTCACATTGCTATTGATCCGTGTGCACAGTAGATGATGATGGTACAGGAAGTGACCCACTAGCAACCTGTGCAAGATCTACTCTACTATACCTTTTAACCACTGCATAATGAGATGGGCTCCAGCCCCTCATAACCCTGATCAGGATAAGCAGTTTAAATGTTAAAATTAGGTTTACACATCCAGCAGATACAGAGCAAAAGTTTTTTTGGTCTCCAACATCTCTTGAGGGAAATATCTGACCAGCTGCTAAATGCTCCACTAAGTTCACCAACTAGCTAACTTTATACAGTGTCGATTCTAGACCATTTCAAATAGAGTGGCCAGTCTGTGTCGTCCCCCCCTCCCCGCCCCGAACCGCCACTGACTTTGTACCAAAATAGTAAAGTGGCAGGTTCTTAAAATCAAAATGATGAGCTAAATGAGGCTATAAGTCGTCATAGAGTTGAGGGACTCTTATGTGTGGGTTTATCACTGTGTGACCCCTTTCACTTATAAGTAGTCATGTGATCCATTGTTAATATTTTTTCTGTTCCTGTTAGTATTTTGCAAGTTAACATCTTTAGATATTACCTATATTAAACAAGTTCCACATTCACAAGCACAGGGCCCTTATAGTATACACATCTATACGCCCATGTATTCAGCTGATACTTCATCTTTTGACACCAGATGAGTTCTTCAACCCGTAGAACAGAAGAATGTAGGAAGGATGGCTTTTCTTTTTTTAGCACAAGTAGTCTATAGAAAATGGTAATTTGCAATTTGCACAGCTCTTTGAGTAGCCTATATGTTCAATGTACATTTGTCTTCTAAGTGTTTTAACCCTGTGTTTGTTTTGTGTCTCTGTTGTAACTCTTGCAGCAATTTCTCTGTGTCCAAAACAAATTTCTCCATGGGAGACTAATAAAGATACTTTGACTTCAAACGGCAATAACTAACTCCCAGATTTATTTTTTTGCTTAGATTAGACATGGTGAAAGAGAAAATGTACATAAGGACTAGCAAAATGCAGAACATTAATAACCACTTTACACATGGCTAAGCTGGTACACCTGTAAATTTAAGATGAGGAAAGAAAGAAAGAAAGAAAGAAAGAAAGAAAGAAAGAAAGAAAGAAAGAAAGAAAGAAAGAAAGAAAGAAAGAAAGAAAGAAAGAAACTGCAGCAGCTCTCCTAACACAAAACTTTTTATCCTCCAGGTTGATAAAACATGTCAGAGAGGTTTAAACACTCGATTAAATCCTGCCCGCCTTCACTACATCTTTACTTGGGGGACTCAGCAAATTGTAAATCTTTTATTCAACATAATCTTGACTATATGTTTAGTTGAAGACACATAAAAATAGACAATCATCTATCAGCATTGAGGATTAACTACGCAAACTCACGCTCTGGTATAGCGCAAACTAATACTGTAGAATCCAACACAACACAAGAATGGAAAATAACCACTTAACATTGGCAGTTGTGGTTTTCTACAATGTCAGGTGGTTTGGCACTCACTTTGTTGATTTAAATGTTAACATGCCCCTTTCATGACATTACATACCAAAGACGCACACACACACACACACCTACCAAACTCAGAGGGAAGAGAGGAATGGGTGGAGGGAGAGAAAGACAAGCATTCACAGATAGAACCAAACAACACACACATACATATTTTGAAGTCATTAGAGGCCAGTTTGGGGTTTCTGGTTTCCTCTTCTTTCTCTGTGTTCTCTCCTCGCAGAGGGGCTAATTCACCTAACAGCTGTGTGTGTGTGTGTGTGTGTGTGTGTGTGTGTTTGACATTTGTGGCAGAAAGACAGAAGGAAAGTGCCAGTTTGACCTGGATCATGATGTGCTATTGATAGTCATTATCACACACACACACACACACACACACACACACACACACACACACACACACACACACACACACACACACACACACACATTAAACGACAAATTACAATTTTGACCTTATTTTTATTTTATTTTTATTTAACCTTTATTTAACCAGGTAGGCCATTGAGAACAGGTTCTCATTTGCAACGACGACCTGGCCAAGAAAAGCGTAAGCTTGCAAGACAGCATACAGTTTCACATACAATGATGGCACCAGATGAAAAGTCACCAAAATAATGACAATTCATCCTAAGTGGGACACAAATTCTTGCTTCTTGATTACCACAACACAACTTTTGAAGGACGCTGGAAAGCAGACCCAGTGCGGAGGTCGCTCAAGACGGTCTGGCTCCGGAGCGCGAATTGAAACACCGGCAGGGTGATTCAGTTTAACACAGCACAGCCCCTCTTAGGTGGGAAAGTATATACTCATCCAGGCCACTTTAGGTCTCATGCTCACGTTAAATGCATCACGCATGGAAAAGGAAACAGGGGGATTGATGTTACCGGCTAGCCTAGTAGCTGTGTTCTTTTGTTCAACAAGCCTAGGATAGCTTAGCATTGTAACAATTGGCAAATCTTTATGGAGACAGTTGAGATATTTCAGTCTGTTCCAAAGTAGAGGACCAACCGAGGGACACTACCATTCCTAAAATTTGACAATCTTAATTTAAGGTCCATCTACTATTTTTGAAAAAAAGCTAACCTGCATTAACTGATTTGGCTAATTGGGGGCAGTGAAAACATGCTGTAAAAACAGAACATTGTCTCATTATAACCTTCCAGTTTAATATTTACTCTCCTTTTAGCTCTGTTTTTGGTCTCCATCAACTTCGGAGAAACATATCTGGGGTTTTTTAATCCGCTAATTGCTATGGAAACATTAGCTAGTAGTCAACTTTGTCAGACTGACATTTGGTGCTGGGCACTATACAGTACTACTGTATACCGGTAGACCAAAACAGTGAGCTGAAAAACTTAAAAACTCAGTAGAGCTGAGGGGAACTGTAGTCAGGTGATAATTCTCCGTTGGTTCGTCACTATGAGCAAAACCTTTCACAAACACAGTCATTTGAACTATTGTTAATCTAAAATATAATTGAGTGCAGCTTTAAGTTAAAGTTTGTTTTGTCAAACTACTATGTACAATGTCAAAAACTTATTTTCACGATCAAATTATGAGCATTCACTGCGTATATGTGCATTAACAACCAATATGATTAATATTTATTGCTCCACAGCGGGAAATCCTCTCCTCTTGCTTTCTCCACAGGGGGATCATAGGTCAGGATCAACTACAGAACAGAAGCTCATTGTTGTGGTCAATGATACTCCAGCAGCAGGAGGGATGCTTTGTGTCACAAGTGCATGAACGTGTGGCCTCAGGTCTATAATTACTTTGCCATCTTGTTTCCAAGATCATAAAAACTCAAGCTTAACATTGTTAAAAAGCCATGTATCTGACAATGGGATATACCAATGGCGCACAATGAATGTCCCACAATGTCTGTGTAAATGTGGTCATCAGTTCTACAACTTAAACGACATGTTGAAAGGATATTGGATGCATTTTATAAGGTGTTACACACAGCTGTTCAGCGACCCTCACTTATAAAATGTCTCAGGTAAGACTGTTGCTGCAACAGCTCTTACCTTGACTTTACAGAGCAATAAAGGTGTCCATTCAGTCAGCCTCCTGTATCAAGGGTTATGCTGATCACAGGTAAACGCTGTCAACCAGTTGGTTCTCTGATCCTGCTCTCCACTAATGGCTTTACCAGCTCTCCAGTGTTAGCACTTTGGAGACACAGGAAAGGAAATGTGAGGAAAAGGTAGAAAACTGTGGGACAGAGAGAGGAAAGGAAGGGAAGAGAGGTATGACAGAGGACAAGACAGCAGAATATAAAGAGAAAACAGATGAGGAGATGAGAAAAGGGTTTTCCTGTACAATTCACTTACTCCTCCCAGACTCTTCCAGACAGAGATAAAGTACTTCCAGAGAAAGAGCCAAAGCGACCTCCTGCTTATCAAAATCATGTGCTCACTTGTACATGGCGCCTATACTCCTTAAGTCCTGCCACAATTTATCCTTCACTCCTTTGTTTCTTTCTATATGGGCTTTCTTTCCATCTTACTATCATCCAATTCTTCTGTGTTGTACTTTTAAACATGTGCAATGACTGAACCATGCAAGGAGTAAACGTCATGCTGTCACGAAGATAAAAATAATAATTGAATGAACGATGGGCAGAAACAGCAAAGGCTTTACTATACCTTAGACCAGGCGTCTTCAACGTTTTTTTAAGCCAAGGACCCCTTAACTGAGAGATATATACTACATATATTTTATAAAATGAAGTTGCATATTAAACTGGGCCTACAGTAACATGTAGGACAGCCTAAAGCCTTTATATATAAATTTTTTGCATAGAATACTAAGCTATTAAAATAATACTTGTGAATCTTTACGATAAACTGTATTTGTGGGTGGTTATCTTAGAGACTACATTACCTTTAGACCAGTAAGCCTATCATCAGTGAGTTTATATTTGCTAATAATATGTTAGTATTATGTTAAAACGTTTTAATTCATGAAAAAAACTTTACAATTTGACAATAATTTGGAGGCCCCCCTGCAGTGACTTTGAGGACCCCTTAGGGGTCCTTGACCCCCTGTTGAAGATCTCTGCCTTAGACGAATATACTGAACTTGTAGTACAGAACATAGAAACCCTCCCAATAGATCATTGGATCTTTATCTACAATTTTAGCATTTAATATGTTGAATGATAGCAGGATTATGTGAAGCAAAAACAAAAAAAAGACAGTAAGTGACATCATAAGTAACTGGCAATATTTTTGCTGATAAGCTGATATTTTCCACTTATACCTGGTGGTATCTAAGTACCATTCAGTTAGCTTTGGTTTCACTGGCCAAGGTTTTTGTTCTACCCCAGTACAATGGAGCTAAATAGACTTTGGTGCTTAGTGTCTGAAAAGTCCTATGACATGCTGCTTTTGGATGCTTTTATATAGGCCTCAGTGGTCCCCTAATACTGTATCTGAAGGCTCTTTCCCGAAATTCCGCCTTGGTGCAGAATGACAGCCACTACGAGCCAGTCCCACAATGAGCTTTGCTTAGGACGTGCAATTTCTGTGTCTGTAGCTTTAAATGCTATTGAGGAGGAGAGAGGGGGGGCAAGGTGGAGGGTGGGGGTGTGGCCTTGACCACAAGCCCCCAGGAAGAGTGCCATGCCTAAAAGCCACCATTGGCTTAGTGGATAACGGTGGTACTGCACCCCATGGCCCAGAAAGACTTTTCACATAGACTTTGCATGGCAAAAGAAACTTCTATATTTCAGTGGATAATTTGTTTTGGGGTACACCAACCTACCAGCCCGAACACACAAGGGTCCTTGTTTTTAAAAATTTTAACATTCACTAGTAGCCGAATCCAGAGTTATTAAACTATGTATGACAAACACGCGTAATGGACGCAAGCAGAGCCGCGGGACTGCGCCCACCCGCTCACATGACAGTTCTCCCGAGGTCCTGTAGCTGTAATAATGGATATAGCTAATGGTTGTAATTCACCATGTGTTCTATTAATACGTCCATGGTGTTATCTTATGATACACCCGAGGGATGAATGTATGCTGTAAAGCCTGTAACGTGGATGTAACGTAATGTATGAAGTGTTTCCCAAACTGGCGGGGCTATCGGCTAGTAGCTATTAGCGGTAGCTAGCATGGATGTATTAAGAGAACGGTAATACTATACATAGATATGCCTACATAACATTACTACAGACATAGTGATTAAATCGCCTTGGTTTTCTCTTATGATGCATCTGAGGGCTGTATGCTGTAAAGCTTGTAACGTGGATGAGGGATGAAGCCATGGATGAGCTCTGTTCACCAAACTGCAGGCTAACCTCAGTAGCTAGCGCTAGCTAGTAGCTAGCTAGTTGCTCGACATAATGATTAAATCTCCTTGGCTGTCCAAATACATCAATCGTATATTTAGCTAAGCATGTAAACGATCAGGAACAACGAAAACACAATGTTTAACATGTTGCTACCGTTTGCTACAACAACACAAACAAACTGTTGCTGGTGCGCATGTCCATCGTGACGTCATGGGCCAGTCAACACGGAAGATCCGAGCTCCATGTTTGCTTTATGCGCCTTTGAGCACTCTCATTGGAATGTACGGGGCTGTGTTGTCGATGCCTCGAGAGAACAAAGGAAGCGACTCAGAGCTTGCCGTAAAGCAGTATCTCTGGCCGTATATGTGTAGGACGTCATTGACATTTTAAAAGGCTTTTTAGAACAAAAAAGCGACTATAAAAAAATCTACACCCAGCAGTGTGTATTTTCTTTGCCTCCCCTTTCGCATGCAATCTGTATTCAAACGCTATGCAGGCTAGGGGAACTCATATTAATGTTAAAAAACCTCATAAAGTGAAATTTTCATGCCATGGGACCTTTAACATTACGAGAAACTAAATTTGATAAACTGAAGAGCTAGTGTTGCCCCTGCTAAAAGCTTTAATTGAAACAGCTGGCAGTAATTTTCTAGCAAATAGCTTTCATTAGAATTAATTAAGTTTGGAAGTTCGGTGTTCAACATGGGAAGGCCTGGGATGCTCATAGCTTTGTATTTAATTGGCCACATTGTTGAAGCGGTTTCCAGTGCAGTGCTTGTGCCGATAATGTCTACAATGATGGTGGTGAATAGGATCATGGTATGCTAACCTGTAGTTATAGTAGCCAAAGTACAAGAATGAGAAATAGGTTCCTTTTAATAACCAGTTTAATTTCTACTTTTATATATACATTTGCATCATCATGACATAATCTGGTAACTTTGCCTAGGTTTGTAAGCAACCAAAAATTGCTTTAGATATATACTAGCTAATGTTACTAGCAGCTATTATGTTATAGTATTGTTGTGGAAGTCCTGTAAGCTGTTACCTTCCATTATAGAACTATAGAATACTATTTAGAAAAGTGTGTGCTGAACTGCTAGCATATGGAGTGTGGCCTAACTATACTGCAGTAATAGTTCAGAACATAATAAGCTAGCACAGGGTTAGCTAACACTTGTATTTTTGCTAATGTCTACGTTAACGGTGGTGAATGTTAGCTAACCTTATTTAGCAAAAACTATGGCAATAAGAAAATTTCAGCTTTTCCCAATTCTTTCTAGCTTCCTACTACTAACGGAAGTTCATGAGAGATTTTAAGCATCTTTTGCATTTTCATCAATGTGATTTAAGTGTAGCATGCAGCTAGTGCACTTATTCTTATTTGCTAACACTGCACCTCACACTGTTGGAGGACCTTGTTTCAAGTGTCTCAAATAAAAAAAAGTAAGATTTTGAGCAAATGCTCTAGTCTATGCCACGTCTGTTGTTTAATATGCCTTTTCTTGGCAGACATTTTGACTTGTCATGGCAGGAAAAAAGTGTAACCCTTGATAACTCTTTTCTATTGTGTCCCAGTCCCAGCCATCGTTAATGGTGTAAATTGCACCTGTGTTTTGCACCTGCTATGCTATATTAATCAATGGAGGAAAAGTTTTTGTTTATGACAAATATGAAGCTATGATCTAATAGACAGACTTTAACACAATATAAAGAGCTTTGGGTAGGTTTTTTGACTGCTTGAACCTAGCTGTTTTGAGTTGCTTATGCTAGCACATAAATACAGGAACTAAGAGTCAACTATACAGTTCCTATCACGAGCAAGACATACTATAAAATACATTAGCGTAACCGGAATAATAGTTGCAGTGAAGAAAAACATTACCATGTGAAGCCAGTGTGGCGCTAGCACGCAGCACCACCAGTCATTTATCTACCAACCACTCTTGGCAAATTTTGGTGTCTATACTTAAATCACTAAAACCAGATCAAAAGCCCAACCCGTCTATTTAATACATGCTGTATTCCTTTAAGAATGTCTGAGTGAGGCCAATACATCTATACGTTAAAAGCATTACGCTGACTGCCAGCCAAGTCACAGCTGCTCTATTCAAGATAACACATGTCAAGAGAGGACTACAATATGATTCCCATATGTTTGCATGCAAGTCTGTAATATCATGTGCTTCCCATATATACTCATTCAGAAATCTCTTTCAACATAAGAGAGTGCTATCGAATATCAACCTTGTTGAACAGCTATGTTTTATGATTGATAGACATTTTTTGGAACTTTTATGTTTATAATATTCAGAGTTACATGATTCACTTTATTCCACATGTAGTTTATGGTAATTTATTTTAATTTACTACATAGCGACATTACTTTTTCATATTCTTTAGAGACTTCTGAGGGTAAATAAGAGTCCAATTTATTTTAGAAGTCTATTTTATTTATGGACGTTATAAAAACTGTAAGGGTAAAAATATGGAACAAATGTCCTTTTTTTAGTTTTCACTTAAACTGAATATATGGAATGAGAAACAAAATACTCTGACTGGATGTAAATTAATCACCTAAACTTTTTGAATGGGCAGATTCCTTTGAGAATTCCTTTCCAAGTATTGGCTGTAAATCTCTCAAAGTTTTAGCATGGCTTGCTGCAGTGGCACGGACAGACGCTCAGGTGGCTTTTAAGCAAATCTAAAATACTTTGTACTGTCTAGGCAAAGTCGAGCAAGCTCTCTTTTGCCTGTAGCTTATTATAACTGAAAGTTTGGGCCCTTAAAATAAAGCTGCATGTAGCTTGTAAATACTTAGAGTATTTATATGGAGCGTCTGTTTGCCTGAAGTGCTCAATGGTACCAATATGACTGAAATGCACATCGCCAAGAGACCTGCTTAAAGTAAACAAACTTTCCCAGCAACAGGCTGTGCTTGACAGAGATGTAAGTGTCTTGCACAGTATATAACATAAATATTTGCATTTTCAGATGCTCTGTGAACATAATATCAGAATTTTGTGCAGCCTTTTTGCGGTGGACAAAATAGGTTTCATTTAGATCAGAAAAGTACAAGAGCTTTTGAAAACCCTTTCCCAATAGACAGCACTAAATTAACAGCACTGGACTGTTCTAATTCTACTGAACACAAGTCAATCAACAGATGAGTTACTGGGACACCAACCACATCCGTCACTGCATGACAGTCTGTATGAAATCACATTTCAAAGCAGGATGGCATTCCTCGATGTTGCAAAGACATCTATGGCTCTAAAACTGTCACCATTGCAACCTGTTGACACTCATTAGACGACCTCACATAATTTAACTGACACTTTTTTATGAGGACAATTAGTTATCACCAGCCATACATCAACATCAGTCCGTTAACTCTCGATAATTATGCCTCAATCTATGCAAACATTCGGGATGTTGCAACATGTGAGGGGATTTTTTTTTTTTTTTTTTTTTAAATGGTATTAAAACCACAGATCTGCACAGAAAACTTAAACCGTAATTCAAACAACAGCCTCTGTTAAAGTTACTTTTACATCTGGGAGCATTTAACAAGTTCTCATTATAAAGACCACAAGAGACTCACCTGGAAATGCCTCCAGAAGGGGAAAGAATAAACAGTTGTAAGTACAAAATAGATCCCAAAAAAAGTCCTTTAGCTTTCACTGCAGGCTGGAAAGTCACAGTTTTACAAGAAAAACAGGCATAACAAAGTATTCAGTTGATGCTTTAGTCCTGTGGATGTTTGCTGACTTGTAAAGCCACTGAGGTCTCGAGGTCTGTTAAAGAGAGCAGGAGAAGGGATGGAGCGCTTTGTGTGTGTGTGTGTGTGTGTGTGTGTGTGTGTGTGTGTGTGTGTGTGTGTGTGTGTGTGTGTGTGTGTGTGTGTGTGTGTGTGTGTGTGTGTAACTTTGACCCTCTGTTGGTCCGTAAAGCATCTGGATTTCAGATTAACTTCTTTCCCTCTTTCTCGTCCCGTTCTGTAAGTGTGCGGTCAGGAATGCTGCTTCTCCATCCCCTTTTTACACCTACGCTCCTTCCTTTACCCCCTCCATTCATCTCCTCTCCCTCTCTGAGACTCTTGACTTCCATTTCACACAGGCGATCCTGGTGGAAACATTATCGCTTTCCTTTCCTTTTCACTGTTTTCTCACTTTCTCACTCCTCTGTTTGTGTCATTCCTTTCCCCTCTCTCTCTCTTGCTCTCTATCTCTGCTTCCTTTGTCTTTCCCCTCTCTGCCTGTTTTTCTCTTCACACGCTTTTCACCTTTCCAGCCCCTCCACCTCCCTCTTCCTCTCTTGAGATACATTTCAGTGTTTGAATACAGATTAGCCAATTATAATAATCCGCCTATACTGTGGATATGGAGCCAGGTGCCGGGAGCTACATACACTGACACGTACTTTGCAAAAGTTGGCAGGCAGTCAGTATCATTCATGTGAGCTGCCCTGATTAACATCTACAGTGAATCCAACAGGATGGGAAGATTTTAACAGTCCATTTGTCTTTTAAGCCCTGATACTATACATAATACCTCCAGCGTTGAAACACCATGGCACCATACTTTGTCTGTGTTGACATAGCAGTTTACAGTTTTTTTTTGCCATGTAGAAATGTAAAGTCTAGCCTTTTCATAGCATGACTGGTGGCTAAATACGAGTCTTAGACATTTTGCATGTCGACTGTGTAATAGGTTTGATCTTGTTGCTCACATTTGGAAACACTTAAGTCACAGACCTGCTCATTTGTTGCTGGAGTCAAACTCCAAACAAATCTATATGAATAGGTTCTTTTCGAACAGAGCTCTTTTGTTAATGCGCCAACTTTTATTTAGTTTACTTCAGTTAGAGGAGAAAAAAAAAAGAGATGGAGCCATTCATGTGTGGTACACAAGCCAAGGCTTGTAAAACATTTATCAAAAGCCTGTTGGTATACGGTTTTTTGTTTGGTTTGTTTTTTTCTCTTCTGTTTGTTCCCATCTCGTCGCCATATTGGAGGACAAATTTAATATAATTGTTTGGGGAAATTAACTAAACCTGAGAAAATAAAAATAATGAAGATGTAATGCTTCAGTAGAGAGGAGCAATCCTCCACCAGAAGTACATTCAAGTATTTCAATTATTACATTAGTTCATTCCATCAGTTTATCACTATCTAACTGCATTTGTCTCACGCTGGTTTGTTGGGTGGTGATGGCGCAGTGGATATGACACATGCCTTTGGTGTGAGAGCCCAGGGTTTGATTCCCAATGTGATACATGTGTCCCCTGAGTAAGACACTTAACCCATAGTTGTTCCAGTGGTGTGTGACTTCTGAGCAATTGTAAGTCACTTTGGATAAAAGTGTCAGCTAAATGGCATGTAATGTGTCCATGGTAGCTTTTAGCATTTTTGTTCAGTTGTTCAGTTTGTGGGTTAGGTTTTTTTTAAATGTGTTTTTATATAAAAAGACAAAAAAAAAAAATGTAGGAAAACATTTGAACATTGTGCAGGACAAGTTAGAAGCTAAAATGAAGATACCGCCCCTATTAAATATGGTCATACTTTAAAAGGTTTTAAGGCTAAGCAGTAATATAAAATTGATAGAAATGCAGAATTTATGTAGAAGTTGAAATGCATTACAAGAAAATCCTGCTAATAAAACATTATTTTTGGATCTTTTTAAAGGTCCAGTGTGTATTTTTTTTTGTTGTTGTTCATTATCAAAATCTGTGTTGCCCGTTCACAAACTTGTCCTTTTTCATGAATATTTCCCACCACCATCAATTCCAAGTATTCCTTTTGGCTTGAATTGTTACATTTGCATTCGCATGAACTGGGGTAGACACTCCACATTCATGCGCCATCTTGAAATACGTAAGCCGGTAAGGGACATACAGGACACACTGCTCCGCCTTTCGCGTTTCCGCTGTCACATGATAAACTCACAGGTGCTGCTAATGCTGCTAATGGGTATCATAGTTTCCCGGCCCCGGCAAGTTTGAAGAAGGAAACATGGAGGATCACAAGTATTCAAAATCCAAATTTCAGGAACGGGAGTCTTCTTCTTCACACAGAAAAATAAAAAGGATATTGAAGAGAGCAAGAGACCGGCTTTTTGAAGCGTGAAGGCTACCGTAGCTGTAATACGTACTTTGAACTGCATGGCGCGAGAAAGTTGATTGCGATTTATGATCTCAACGCTAGATGGGAGAAATTCCTACACATTGGACCTTTAAATAACAAAAATGTCGATGTTGATTTTAGTGATGGAAGTAGGTTGTTCCAAAGAGATATTCCTCTGTACTGTAATGAATATTGATTAAGGCAAGTCCGACAATATAAAAGATAAAAGTCCTCAGGGTGTCTAGTGGAATATGAGTGAATTTTTGAAGAATCATTTTGTGGAAAATTTGGGAAAAGCGCTAGGCATGTCATGAGTGAGGTGCACATATTTATACATGAACAAGTCTGGTATACTGTATGCTCACATTACTAATTGGTAGTAGTTTGTATTTTCTGAAGAGTAAAGAGTTAATGATTCTTTGTCACCATTACAACAGCAGCTGAAGAGCTTTGTTAAAACTTTCCACCATTGCAATAAAATGACACCCACAAAATGAAAGAAGTATTTTTTTGAGGTGATTCATCCATCATGATTGCCTGGTTCCAGATCTCGCTGCCCACGTCTGCAATGTTTTTTAAAGGTCCTATGACATGCTGCTTTTTGGATGATTTTATATAGGCCAAAGTGGTCCCCTAATACTGTATCTGTCTCTTTTATATAGACCTTAGTGGTCCCCTAACACTGTATCTGAAGTCTCTTTTATATAGGCCTTAGTGGTCCCCTAATACTGTATCTGAAGTCTCTTTTATATAGGCCTTAGTGGTCCCCTAATACTGTATCTGAAGTCTCTTTTATATAGGCCTAAGTGGTCCCCTAATACTGTATCTGAAGTCTCTTTTATATAGGCCTTAGTGGTCCCCTAATACTGTATCTGAAGTCTCTTTTATATAGGCCTTAGTGGTCCCCTAATACTGTATCAGAAGTCTCTTTTATATAGGCCTTAGTGGTTCCCTAATACTGTATCTGAAGTGTCTTTTATATAGGCCTTAGTGGTTCCCTAATACTGTATCTGAAGTGTCTTTATATAGACCTTAGTGGTCCCCTAATACTGTATCTGAAGTCTCTTTTATATAGGCCTTAGTGGTCCCCTAATACTGTATCTGAAGTCTCTTTTATATAGGCCTAAGTGGTCCCCTAATACTGTATCTGAAGTCTCTTTTATATAGACCTTAGTGGTCCCCTAATACTGTATCTGAAGTCTCTTTTATATAGACCTTAGTGGTCCCCTAATACTGTATCTGAAGTCTCTTTTATATAGACCTTAGTGGTCCCCTAATACTGTATCTGAAGTCTCTTTTATATAGGCCTAAGTGGTCCCCTAATACTGTATCTGAAGTATCTTTTATATAGACCTTAGTGGTCCCCTAATACTGTATCTGAAGTCTCTTTTATATAGACCTTAGTGGTCCCCTAATACTGTATCTGAAGTCTCTTTTATATAGGCCTTAGTGGTCCCCTAATACTGTCTCTGAAGTCTCTTTTATATAGACCTTAGTGGTCCCCTAATACTGTATCTGAAGTCTCTTTTATATAGACCTTAGTGGTCCCCTAATACTGTATCTGAAGTCTCTTTCCCGAAATTCAGCCTTGGTGCAGAATTACAGCCACTAGAGCCAGTCCCACAATGAGCTTTCCTTAGGATGTGCCATTTCTGTGTCTGTAGCTATTGAGGAGGAGAGCGGGGGGGCAAGGTGGAGGGTGGGGGTGTGGCCTTGACCAACTGCCATGCTTCGCTTGTTTCCAAGCCCTGATGTCTCTCTCTCTCTCTCTCTTTCTCATGGGCGGGCCAAATTTTCTGGGCGAGCAAAGCAGAGAAAGGGGAGGTAACCTTTCCGCTTATGATGTCACAAAGGGAAGATTCCTGATCGGCCCATCTGAGCTTTCATTTTCTCAAAGGCAGAGCAGGATACCCAGGGCTCGGTTTACACCTATCACCATTTCTAACCACTGGGGGACCATAGGCAGGCTGGGGGAACTCATATTAATATTAAAAAACCTCATAAAGTGAAATTTTCATGCCATGGGACCTTTAACATTCGAATAGGTGTGGCCATTAACTGCGGTTTCCCTGGTTGAAAACACAACCGAGACAATCAGAGCTTTATAGATTTAGTTTAATTGATTAAGAAGGAGAACATCATCTTCCTGTACCAGAGCCTGAAAGATAGTGACCAAGAAATGTGCTAAAATTGGCGACAAGCATAGATGAGATTGATGCAACAATAGAAGTCGTTATGGCGATTTCAAGAACTAACACCTCTTAATTTGGCATGTTTCTAATAAACAAAATGGCACATGATCACAATGTCAGATTGAATGCAAGATGTAACTCGACATCTTGACAGGATAGAAAGGCGTTCATACCAAAAGAGGGCTCGCTATATTTAGATGAAAAAATTATGCATTTCGATCGAGTGACGTGTTTCATCAGACGTGTGCCAGCTTTACTACATGAATTCATTCATTCTTTTCTAATCCTTAGTTGTCTCAAACAGGACACAACCACACTTTGACATCACTCAGCACTTTCACCTTGTACTTTTCTGGTATCCAACACTATTGCGCACACACACACACACACACACACACTTCAGTCATCAGCTCATCACAGTAATGATGGCGACTGATGCCAGGTCCATGGGCCAAATCTCATTGGCATTCTTGTGCCACATTCTTTTTCTAACACGCATACACACAACACACACACACACACACACACACACACACATAGAGTGTGAAATTACATGCCACATGCGATCCGCTACAGTACAATATATGCTGGCCCGCGCTAGATGTGCCCCCCACTAGCCCACACAGAACACATAAGTGCACAGCTGCAGAAGAATAACATAACTGTTTTGTGTAGCTAGCAGCTTGCAGCTTCTGCTAAATACAGCTACGGCTAATGACATATCAACCTGTTTAACTCAAAGCCTTCTGTAGGCCTGGCAGCCGCAGGTGACACATTGTAAGCAGATGTAAAATAATAAATAAATTTTATAGGCTAGCATAGGCTTATGCACTGAGTCTACTGGTGGACCTGTAACTCTGAGTCTCCATGTAACTATTGTGCAGTAGTCATAGCCTACTGTAACTGAATGCGTGAGCTGGTGTTCTCTGTCAGTTGGGGCTGTATGGGTGTTGACATAAGTACTAGGCATACTAAAATTCACTACAGGTCAGTCAGTTTTTCCATACAATGTTGTGTGTGTATATATATATAGCCTATCTAAGCTTTAAAAAGCTCCATCCAGATTCTTCCATGCTCAGCCATTTACCATGTTCTCTATCTGCCACTGGTTATGGGCCTGTGTATATGCAAGTGTATATTTGAATTTACTTTATTTTGACCCTGAGCTAAAAGTTCAGGGTACAGTTATGTTATTCTGTCTTAACCTGCCTTTGATGTAGGTCGTTCATTTTAGATCTCTCCCTGTGGGTCCCAAATCTCTCCCCGTGGGTCCCAAACTTTATCATACATTCTTTCTCTCTACTTAATCTCTCCAGCTCCATATTTCTATAATCTGCCTGCTCTCTCTCTTTGTTTCTCTTTACCGTCTATTGCAGTCCTGTAGGCGGATAAGCAGATTTCAAAGCCTATCCCCTTTGAAAGGACCTCTCTAGTTTATTTGGAGTGGCTTTAGTGCAGGAGAGGCCAAATTCCAAATATTAACCAGTGGATTAGACACTTGTTGACTGTAGCTCAACTGATTTCTTGATTCAACTGATGGCTCTCTGATGTAGCAATATCCAGCTCTGGCACTAAACCTGTGTTGATTGTTAACTTATGGAAAGCAGAAAGCCCCTCTAAAAAAAAAAAACCATAGACATTGTTTAGTTTTCTCAACATCAGACAGATCATTTTTATGTGCACCAGTTATTAGCTAAATTAAGAGCATGAATTACTAAAACATACAAATCCATTTTTTTCTTTTCTTCCGTTTAGTTTGCGTGACTACAGTGGTCGTCTTGGGCGGCGCTAAGCGCCAAGCGGAGCCAAGGTGCCGCTGCAAAATAGCCTCGGGAAGAAACTTGTTTTGGTGGAACATGTGTATGTTCAAAGGTTGTTTTAGTCGTGCAACAGAAAACTCAGATTCTACAGATAGTCTAGCTAGCTGTTAGACAGACAGACAGACAGACAGACAGACAGACAGACAGACAGACAGACAGACAGACAGACAGATAGTCTAGCTAGCTGTCTGGATTACCCTGAAGAGATCAGATTTGGTGGAACATTTGCGCCCTGCAAAAGAAAACGCCACATACAATACTAAATGAAGTTAACTGTTCACACAATACAGTAACGTGAGCTATTTAAATTAGCTGGCAACATGGTTAAACGTAATTTGCTCCTTCCAGTGTATCGCTGTGTGCATTTTGTCCATAGCAAACCCCCACCAATCTGTCCCAAAACGTCCCAGTTAGAGAGTTGTAAATCTTTACAATCGTTCCCCGAAAGAACTGAGCAGAGGCCTGTACTACGAAGCAGGATTTGGCATTAACGAGCTAACTTCAGGCTCAACCCAGGATTTTCTGTACTACGAAGGTGGATCAGTTGTTATCGGGTTCAATCACCGTGGTAACTCATGCTGAATACCTAACCTGGTCGGGAGCAGGTTAAGTTGGAGATCAGAGATCAACCGGTGTAAAAGCACCGCCTACTGACCAATCAATAGGTCGATTGATAACGGCGTCACCGTTCTTAAAGAAGATCAGGCGGAGCTCGGTGCAGAGAGAGAGAGAGGGGGAGAGAGAGAGAGAGAGAGAGAGAATCGCTCATAAAAGTTAAAACATTGAGAGACCAACAACCCCGTTAACAAGGGTTTATGAAATATAGCCTATATATTTTAATGGGAGGGAATTACATATCGGCTTCTTGAGCGGTGTCGTCAATCGCGCATTACGGTTTGAATTATGTTTTTATATTTTTATTTCCACGATCGTTCCGCACCGCCAGGGTCGCAACTGAAATAATAGGCTAAAGCAACGACTGTTTATGGAAAGCACAAGTGTAATTATGGTCAGATCTTCCTGACTGATGAGGAAGTGATATTAATAAGCGTTGTGATTTAAACATCTCCAGCGTCGGCTATTTATTTATTTTTTGCCAGCTTTCCTCCTGTTTTAGGAAGCAGCGACTGTATTGCGTTTTCCCTGTAAAACCGTGTCTGTGTTCTTCATATTTATGGAGAAATAACATGCAGCTCTGGTAGATGTTTGCGATTGGTCATGCTGTGCAAACACCGCCTCTTTTATGTGAATGCGCGCGTCTCTAGATTGGGAAACCCTGAGTTGACTGAACTAGTTGATAACCAGCGTCGTAGTACAGGTTATCCGGGACCGCGGTTGTTAGGTTAGTTGAAGCCGGATTACTGAAAGAGATCCAGGACAAGTTGATCTTGCTTCGTAGTACAGGCCTCTGGCCTGCCTTGTTGCACAAAAAAAAATGTGTTGTTGTTGTTGCTTGTTAGCTCTAAGTTTGTTGTTGTTTCCCGAAGCGAATGGATTTTGAGAATGGCAAAACACAGAGCAGAAGGTGAGGGAAAACCGGCGCAATTATCCTGCAAATGTTGATCCAGAATACTTAGAAGGTTCTAATATAAAAGTTAAAATAACGGTCTGTGGGCTAGATTTATCAAGCCGTTTTTCGCCTGTTTCCATTTCAAACAGTCATAGCATCAGCAGTGGGAATATCGCAGTCTGCATTCAGCCATATCATAGCACAATAGCACAAGTACCGCTTTGCTACAGCGCAATTTATGGTATAGTGGGCGGAGAAAGACGCTGATTGCCTGATGGGTGTCAGGGTTGATAAATACTATGCAAAATGTGGAAGCATAGCGTGCGCTATTACCGAACTCGCATAAACAGACGCAGCGCAAACTGCGCTAGTGTTAGTAAATTAGGCCCTGTGTGTTGGCACCTGCCCAGTATGCCCGTGTTGTCGTCTGGTGGGCACAATCTATTTATTGCGGACAGGAAAAGCAGCCACCGCCAATAACAACAAAAAAACTGCCGTTTAGAGTGGCAGGTACAAAATGCACTGATTGAAAAAAAAAAAAAATCTGATTTTGATACAATGGAGATTTAAAAAGAATATATATTCCGTGCTCTAAGCGATGTTGGGTGACGCTACTTGTTGATGTTCGAAGTATTTTCAAACAAAACGAGGCTAGCTCGCCCCTCCCTCCTCCTCATCCCGTCAACCGTGTTTTTTTACAGTGTGTTCAGGGGACAGGCAGCTCGCGGACAGTGAGGGGATGTTTGCTGTATGTGACAAAAAATGTTGTAGCCTAAAAAAAAAAAACATGACATCGCTTACAAATTGATCACAAACTGATATGTTTCACCATCCCTTCTCCAACCCCACGTCCCCGCCTTCTCAGAGAAATCACCTTCCGCAACCTTAAATCAATTGATCCACACCATCTCGCTGACCTGCTCTCCACCACTCTCCACCTGGACTCAACCCTCACCTCACCTGATGACCTCACAAACCACCTCAACTCCACCTTGTCTACCTCCCTCAACACTCTGGCCCCCCTCAAAACAAAAACTGTCACTGTCTTTCAACACCTCTTCACCCTGGTACACACCTGCACTCCGGAAAATAAAACAAACTGGCCGCCAACTTGAACGTCTGACAAAGAAATCATCCCTCACAGTCCATCATGAAGCCTATAAACTCCACCTCACTGCCTACAAAGACGCCCTCATTGCTGCCAAATCTGCCTACCTCTCCACCATCCTCACCGACCCATGCCAAAACCCCAGAACCCCCTTCTCCACAATGAACAACCTCATCAAGCCTTGGACCAACACCCTCCCTACCTCTACTCCGGATCTCTGCAACTCATTCCTCCACTTTTTCACTGACAAAATCAACAACATTTACCAATCTCTATCCCCTGTATCTGACCTCCCAGGATCTACTCCAGCACCTACCATGGCTCCTCCTCTCCCCATCTCTCCTGACCTTCCAACCCCTTCTCCTCACTTAGACTTAGACTTAGACTAGACTTAGACTTAGACTTCTCTTTATAGATCCCTTTGGGATGACTCCCGCAAGGAAATTAGATTTCAAGCAGCAGATTTTAGCATCTTACAAAAACACTTTAAATAGAAAAAAAGATTCTCTCTCCCAGCCTCCTCTCCCAGTTTGACCCTGTCACTCCTCCTGAAATCTCCAAACTCATCAGCTCCTCCAAACCCACCACCTGCTCCCTTGACCCCCTCCCTACTCCACTCCTGAAGTTCTGCCTCCCCGTCCTAGGCCCCTACCTCACTAACCTCTTCAACTCCTCACTGTCCCTTGGAACTGTCCCCTCTGCCTTCAAAACTGCCGCTGTCACCCCAATCCTTAAAAAACCTGGTCTGGATCCCTCCTCCCTCAACAACTACCGCCCAATATCCAACCTCTGCTTTCTGTCTAAAACCCTGGAACGCATAGTCGCCACACAACTACAAACCCATCTTCATGCCAATAACCAATTCGAACCCCTCCTATCTGGTTTTCGCCCCCTCCACAGCACAGAAACCGCTCTCCTCAAAGTCCTCAACGACCTCCTCACCTCTGCTGACACCGGTTCCCTCAACATCCTCATCCTCTTAGACCTGAGTGCAGCCTTCGATACCGTGAGCCATAACATCCTGCTCACCAGACTAAAAGACCTCGGTATCGAAGGTACTGCACTCAGCTGGACTCCACTCCTACCTTTCCAACAGATCCCATTTCATCTCTCTCCATAACCACACCTCTGCCACAGCCACAGTCACTCAAGGTGTTCCCCAAGGCTCCGTACTCGGCCCCCTCCTCTACATCATCATCTACATCCTCCCTCTTGGTCAGATACTCCGCCACTTCAACCTGGACTTCCACTGTTACGCCGATGACACCCAGATCTACCTCAGCACCAAATCCCCCCACAATCCTCCTCTCTCCCACATCAACTCCTGTCTGTCAGCTATTAAAACCTGGATGCAACACAACTTCCTCAAACTCAACAGCGACAAAACAGAATTCCTGCTCATCGGCTCCAAATCCACACTCAGCAAAACCAATAACCCCACTCTCACCATCGACAGCACCATTGTCTCCCCATCTTCCCAGGCCTGCAACCTTGGCGTTATCTTTGATTCTACCATGTCATTAAAACCTCCTTCTTTCACCTCCGCAACATCGCCAAAATCAGACCCTCTCTCACACCCCCTACTGCTGAAAGACTCATTCACGCCTTCATCTCCTCCCGACTGGACTACTGCAACTCACTTCTCCTCGGTATCAGCTCTACCAACATCAACCGACTCCAACTGGTCCAGAACTCAGCCACCCGCCTCATCACCCGCTCCAAATCCTGGCACCACATCACTCCAGTCCTAAAACAACTCCACTGGCTTCCTATCTCCCACCGGATCACCTACAAAATCCTGGTCCTCACCTACAAAGCCCTCCACCATCTGGCCCCCTCTTACCTCACTGACCTCCTCTCCTCATACCAACCCTCACGGTTCCTCAGATCCACCTCTGCTGGTCTCCTCTCCATCCAAAACTCTGCAGTTTTGGGGACAGAGCCTTCTCCAGAGCAGCTCCCAGGCTCTGGAACTCCCTCCCCCAAGAGATCCGCACCTCTGAGTCCCTCACCATCTTCCAGTCCCGCCTCAAGACCCATCTCTTCACCTCTGCCTATCCGTAGCCCCACGCCCCCCTCCCTTTTCATCTGTGCCTGAATCTTGTTTTGTTTTGTTCGTTTTGTTCTGTTTTTATAATCTACCCTCCCCTGTAAAGCAACTTTGAGTCTATGAAAAGCGCTATATAAATTCAATTTATTATTATTATTATTATTATTATTATTATTATTATTATTATTATTATTATTATTATCGCTTAGAGCTCCTTTAATAGCAAAGGTTCAACCAAGATGAAAAACTCATGCTTAGTACATTGGAATTTAATGCTTTAAAATCCAAACTTCCAACACAAAGTGCATATGATCACATTTTGTCAAGCAGAATATCATCACTACATAAATACTTCAACAAAATACTTCTAAATGAATCAATGTCAACATCTTGGACCTCACTTTGCCACTATGTGTATTTTACTAGAATATTATTTAACTCTGCAACATATGGCAATAAGTCGAACATAATTCCAGGGTTCTTTAAGATTTACAGAGAAAGCTGCAACCGTGATACCTGATCTTTACTTGAAAGCTGCCACTGAAAATGTGTCAGTCCACAGATTACAGATGATACATGGCTGCGTGTTTGCGTTCTCAGGGGCTTCCTCCTCTTCTTTCTCTCTAATACTGTCTTTATAGTGCCTCTGATGTCCACCCTCCTCCCAGTCCTTCCAATGGATTATCCAGCCCAGCTGTGTAGATTTGTCAGCAACGAGACTGAAGGACCTGAAGCACCTGTATGTTTCTCAGCTATTTCTCGCAAGCTCTTGTCACGCACTTTCTGTCTTCTCATTCGCTCGCTCCTTTACTGAGCCAAGATTCTATCAACCAATGGACCATAAAACATTAATGTTCCATTTGCAGGGTATTACACTATTGTTTCCAAGAGCTCAGGTTTCTGCTTTTTAAGGGAAACAGAACTACGTTTGAAAAAGATGACTGTGAAAAAGTCAACAACTCCTACAAATCAAACTAAAAATACAACTTACGGTCAATGCACAGATGTGATTGAGTGTGCATACTCCCTTCAGGTGAAACCCATATCTCCAGGGCCGGCCCTAGACTTTTGGGGGCCCTAAGCAGGATTTAGTTTGGGGACTCTTCACATTGTAAAATGTTGCCACTGCACTTGGCACTAAACCAACTTGTGTATTGTAAATGTTAGTTTAAGCACTCATAATGTACAAATACGCATTTAAAGACTAATGTGAGACCTATTAGCAGCAACACTATCTTTAAATAGACCAGCTCTGTTATGAGCCCTATTGTATGACATTTCAAGCGCTCTTGGGGGCCCACTGGTAGCCACGGGGCCCTAAGCAGATGCTTAGTTCGCTTATGGGTCGGGCCGGCTCTGCATATCTCTGTCGTAAGCCACTTGCACCAGACGAGCATGGGCATATGCACGCTCTTCATACAGTGATCTGAACCTGTACTTCAGTTATTCATTATTTATTTCAATCATCCTGTTAGTGATGGTGATCCTGATGCCGTTATATACATTAGCATCGATTGTATGAGAATTACTTTCCTGTTTTCTTTGCAAACTTATTGGCCTGTAAAGCTCTGTTGAGACGACATACTGTGACTTGAAGCTCTAGTTGGCTACATGTTAATGAAATAAACACGTGTCTATAATCGCAAAGAGTTTCAGAGATGGAGACAACAACAAAAATCGCTAATAGTTTAGCCTTCTGCTAACCATAGCCTTAAGCCTTTGGCTACAGTTAGCAGAAAACTATTAAAGAGATGGAGAGAAAATGTTAATAGTTTGCCAGATATCGCGGGAGTTTGGTCCCGAGACCGAAATAGGTCTTTGAACAAAGTTTATTTTCTCCTGATGTGTCTTAAAATTGCAATTTTAGTATCAGAATGTTCTGGATATATGTGGCTTGTGACCAACGGGTCCAATATTTATAACAGTGACTATGGGGCGAAAGAATAGCTCATAGTCTGTGTTCCGCTAGTCTCCTTAAGAGGCATGGCAGTAGGAAATTACACTGAGTTTGGGTATCTCGGTTCTAAACCGTCCATGCCTGAGCAGTGAGGTTTAGCCGCAGAAGTGATTTTAATGTCACATTCTTTTTTAAACTCTTTTTGATAAGTCCATCTCCCTGTTTTTAGGTTGCTTTGCAGTGAAGGCAGCTGTTGCCAATGCTGGAATAATTTTCCACCATTGAATCAGACTTTCACCATCTGAAGGGACGTGCATTTGTAGAACAGCCAATAGGTATGCTCTCTCTCTAAAATGACCTGTGATTGGCCAAAGTCTCTCTCTGCCCTGTCTGGTTGAAAATGGAAAGTATGTTGTCAGTGTGGTCATAACTGGGGTATGTAGCACCTTTAGCCACGCCCAACAGTGATGTCAGTGTACTGGCACGCCCGGGAGTACACCCATAGACTGTTAATATTAATGGACAAAGCATCCGGTTCAGTGCTGCAAATGCGGAAGTGCCTTAAACCTGCATTCTATCTGAATTCCAGCAGGGGCGACACGTGCGGTGGCAAAAGGAGGGTCGGTTTCTGTAGAAGTCTACGAGAAAGTGACCCACTTCTCACTTGATTTATTACCTCAGTAAACATTTTCATAATGGGTTTATGGTCTCAATCGCTAGTTTTAAGTCTTCTGCAACACAGAATGATGTTCATTTTTTTTTTTATTATGGTCTCGTTGATTTTAAAATCGACAATAAAGTTTTAGGGCGTGGCTATGATGTGAGTGACAGTCCGTGGCCTGTCTTATATGTAATATAACTATTGGACAAAGATATATTTTAAACCCAGCAAAGCTAAATCTTACCTCGAATTATGTAGGCTAGCTTTCAGCAGCAGTGAAAGTGTGTAACGTAGAGTGTAAGGCTGGTTACACACTGGATGCATCGCGCGAGCGTGTCAGCTGTGTGGCGTGTCCGTTTATATTTCGGCTCCCATGTTAACAGGTTAGAGCTTACACACTGCCTGCATGACACGCACGTCTCAAAAGCGTGCGTGCTAGAAATAGAACCGACGCCTATTTTTCACACGACAGGCAAGCGTGTTGGAAGCGTTTCCAGGCAAAATAGAATAGGAAAAGATGTTTATGTTTATATGTCATTTAGACACGAATACATATTAATAAATGACATGTTGATGTTTGAAAGTCTCTAGGTTTTGATATAAATGCAGATATAAAAGGTAATTAAAAAAATTATTATATATATATAAAAAAATATTCTGTAGCCTATTTTGCCGTCAATACAGCCGACGTTGTCTTTGCTGTAATCAAATCAGTATATATTTATGTTTAACATGGTATTTCAATTTATCAATGGGAAACATACATGTGTCCAGACAAGGCTAGCAGCAGCAGCAGCGCGTCAGACACGTTTCTGGTGTGAAAAGACATAGAAAAATCCATGCAGCCGCCACGCAACTGACACACAACCGAAACGCCACGCTCACGCCACGCAGGCAGTGTTAACGCCTAAGATTCAGATAACTATTCTCTCGTCTAAAATCGTCACATCCGCGACCAGGATGGCTGCGCCCGTAACGGCAAACTCGACGACTCATACCAGATCTCCACAAACCAACGGGTGACGTCACACGCGCTCTGTCCATTAATATTATACAGTCTATGAGTACACCTCTACATCACTGCAGCAATTTAACTTAAACCAGTGGAGGTCAGCAAATACAAGTTTTCATTGACATTTCACTCTTGACAATAGAAATGGTAATTTAACCAAATAAATCTCTCGTCTTCTTTAGCACATGGAGTTTGCTCAGTTGTCATCACATGACCTAAGTATTGAACTTGGTCACATGATGAACAGACTGTTGCAAGATGCGAATGAAAACTCTGGAAAAAGCTTGTAAAGAGTTTTTTTTTCCCCCCTAAAAGCTAATGCTGTTGTGTTGAAATCATAGACTGTATATAAAGTTAGACGATGTGTCTCCACTCATGGCCAAACAAGCCCTTGAAAAGGTGATGGCAAATTACATGAGTCAGCTGTAAAAATGAAACCACCCATGTGCCTAAAGCCAACTTTATAATTGGATCAATCTCTGATTTTATGAAGGTTAAAACCTTTCAGATATTTGTTAATGACAAAAAAAAAAAATCTGATTATCATCATTATGTAGAAATGACACAAAGCATTAGGTCACTGTGTGGGACATTTCTGTACCGCGCAGAGTTTACTGTACATCCATCACAATTTAAAATGTTTTTAAACAATATCTAGTAGAAATTTCTTCAGCATACCTTTTGCACCCTGAAAAGCCAGGTCCCATTCGAGAAGAGCTCATTTGACGAGACAAACTGCTTGTTTGTAAGCTGATCAGGTATCATAACGTGTGCATAGTACACGAGCAATTACATAAAGGCAAGATCTATATCCTTTTAATAAAAATCCTCCTGACAGTTTTTCTAGATTGGTGATCACGTCCAAACAACTGTCAGCTCTGCCTGCTTCAACAGGTTACCCTTTGTTTCATGAAGCTCGATGTTACTCATGCCCATGACATTCCTCAAAGTATTAGCGGCTTGTCTTCGTCAGTCAATTTAATTCCTCCCTATAGTCGCACAAAAGCCTATTCTAGTGTTCACACTGCTGTTTCTGTGGTTTTTTTCAAAGATCATATTTTGGACAATTTAGGCCATTATTTGATAGGGCAGTTGAAGACAAGAAAGGGGAGGGCGGGGAATGGGGGGGGGCTGAGTCTACACACACACGACTGTGCGCTGCATCAGGTACGCTGTTATCGAATTTAAAAAATGTGCAAGACGAGGTTTCTGACAGTCTACTCTACAGCATCAATAATAAGTTAGAAACAAAGTACTGCTAGCACAAGTTAGGCTTTTGGGAATCAGTTAGAATCGCTATTGATTGGTCGCTTCAAAGTCCATATAGGATTCGATACAAAGATCCTTGATGTGGGTCTTTTTTTGGTGAGTCAACAATTTGCTGAGTCACAGAGTAAAACTGGCCTGTATTTCACAACAAAGTGCACGTTATTTGCTGCAGTGGACTAACATGCCTGCTCGGAGGAATGCTTAAAAAGATGCAGACCGATTTCTTGGCCTGTGTTTATTTCAAAACAAAGAATTGGGAGTAAAAATAAAATCAGTTTCTTATTTATTCATATTAGTTATATTAATATATTCTTTTCCCTTAAGGTTTACTGTCCTCTGGAAAGGAGAAATTGTTTGCTGTCGTCTTCTAGCATGAAGACACAGATCCAAGTGATAACTGGTTGCCTTATCTGCTCCTTTTGAAAAAACAAACATCTGTATACTTTTTGGTATTGGTTAAAAAAAAAATATATATATATATATATATATATATATATATATATATATATATATATATATATACGAGCTTTAAGCAGAGTTTAAAGGTTCATTTATAATGTTGGAAATAGACAAAATAAAAACTCAAGAAAACAACTCCACTTACTAGCTTTTTCTGGAGCTTTCCACATGTTGTGGTAAAGGCTCAAAGATGAGGTGAAATTGAAAGATGAGGTGAAATTGAACACAACAAGCTGCGCTCTCAGTTTCACAATGTCAAGGGCTTGATTTGCTGTGTGAAATGAATAAAATGTATACATTCTTAAAGAAGTGAGCATGATCTGATGCCTGATGGCCACAGAAAAAAAAACTAAAACCTGTTGAACCTAATGTAACCTGCAACATCAGGAATACATTAACCATTCAATCCAGGTAAGATCTGCCATTTAGCTGCAGGCAGAAAGAGAGAGAGAGAGAGAGAGAGAGAGAGAGAGAGAGAGAGAGAGAGAGAGAGAGAGAACGAGCAGGAGAGAAAATCAGATCTACCAGATCAGACATCAGTATCATACATTCCAACGTAAATCAGCTGACAAGCCAACACACATTCTGTAGAGCGAAGGCGAGGCAGTGTTGCTCTGTGCACGATTACTTATGCCAGCCTCTCCATCTGACACACACACACACACACACACACACACACGGACTCCTAGGGGAGCAAACTTTAATTTCCATGGAGGACGTAATAAAATACTTTTTTTAAAATACTGATTAACAAATTAGCATTATAATGATGTGGCACTCTTATTTATTGACCAAATAACAAATTATTAATTTGGAGGGGGCCCGAAAAAACGCAGTATGCCTAGTGTAATCTTTGCATTTTATCCGGCTCTGCTTGTATAAGCAGATGACTCGACTTTGCTCTGTGCTTTACAAACATTAGTAGAGTTGAGTTACATACCATCACTGGGTAGAAATTCACAAATTATTACTGAATATTGCCAAAACTGAATATAATTTATTTGGTAGTAGGAATGTCCGTGCTCTTCCTGGGAATGCAAACAATGAATACATTAAATTAAAATGCACAAATGAAGCACAATAAATATATTAAACAAGAATGTAAATCATCAAAACATAATAGCTGCTGCCGATTGTGCTTACACAAGCACACTTAAGGTTATGACTTTGGGTGCAATTAAGTACTTTAATTATTTCATTAAAACAACTGAATTCTGTAAATACTTTAATTGTTGTAATTAAATTGAATTATTCAATTAAAATAATTAAAGGCTCTGCACACCCACACAGTGGTTTCACCTACAGTATGTGCTGATTCAAGCCCCATTTCCATAAAGTTGCCAAACTATGTACTAATAAGAATGGTAAATGTGCAAGTTGCTCCGTCCTAGGTGCAACAAAATGAACAGTTAAGGTGAAGGAAATGTCAATCACGCCCACGTAGCCCTAAATCAGACAACATAGTTATTAATCATGCAATAATGCCAAACATTTGCTTCTCAAATATAGGGACCACTGGCTTTATTGTGTTTTAGATCATTGTAAATATTTGGGTTTTAAAATGTAGAAGAAGATAATGCCTTTGTTATGGAAAATGATGGACACTATTTTCTAGACTAAAGATGAATATTTAAAAAGGGAAATAACCTACAAAATAATAGAAAATAATCTTTAGTTGCATCCCCATAGTGAATTTCTGAAGCTGAAGCTTCTCACTCTCTAACAGCTAAAGTCTGTTTCCTCTCACTCTATGAGCTGGAAAATCTCCATCCATCTCCTGCTTGAACAGAGATTGGTGAACAGGTGTTTAAAATAAATATCGTAACACACAGGTAACTTTTTATTGAGCTCATGTTCAAGTTATTTTCACCTTAACCTGCAGTGACGTGTTATTCTATTATAAATAATCCTTTGATAATAGCTCGGAGGTAAACATGATCCACACTTAAATCCACGAGTGGACACTGCCAGCACAAATCACGTTCTTCACCTGCACTGTGTTTTTGCTGCTGTCAATCACAGATAAGCAAAAGCAATTTGTTTGGATATCCATTTGGATGCCAATGAAAAGATTTTTCTTTTCTTTCTGAAAAACAAAATCTCAGAATTAAACCCGCCTTTGTGTATTTTGTTAGGGGGTGTCGGCAGATTTAACGGTGTCTGAAGGTGTTTCGGGAAAACCAAGCTGAAGCCATTTGGTCTTGTTTTGTGCAGCAGTGTATCAGTATTTTTTTTTTTTAAACTAATTAGGAAACTTTTGAGTATAAAAAAAATTAACTTGACAAAATAACACAATACTGATGCTGCCTTTCAAACCCTTAAGGGTTGTCCCCAGTTGTTTTTAGAGGATATGTTACAGCATGTGATTTAGCCCTATTGTTAAACTCTTTAACTTTGTACTGTAACTCTTGTAGGTATGCAGAACAACTTTATCCAATGAGCCTGACAAAGGCCACAAGCTGTGACGCATTGGACTAACAACGTTGTGCTATATACAGTATAGCCATACAGTCTATGGCTGTACAAGTTGGAGTTATAGTTTTCCCTTCTCCATGGACCCTGGAAGTGGGTAAAGTGGGTGTTAAAGTGTGGACACACTAGGCGGAAAATCAGCCGTTCATTTTCGCCGACCTGACATGTTCAGTCGGAGACAGGGCAGTCGGGACTCACCCGGAAATGGGGAGCGGAATGAGGTGACTAGAGTCTCTCAAAATCTGACGAAAATCTTTTAAACTGACCTTTGTTGAGCTGAAATGAAGAACTGCACGGCCTATTTCTCGCTTAAAGGCTACATCATAAGTTAAAATAACTTCAAAAGAGTCTGTTTTTCATCTCTCTTATCGGGGAACCTCTATGTATGTGTGTATGTATGTGTGTGTGTGTGTGCGTTTGTCTTTGAAATATCTCATGAACTTCATCCAATCTACTTCACATTTGGTTTCCTGGGTACCCAGTGAACTTGGGGTTTGGAATTTGAAGCAGTTTGGACAGCATTTGATATAAAACTGAAAAAAAATTAAACTACAGCGGAAAAAAGGTTGAGAAAAAAAAAGTGCTGCCATATCGCTGTCTGTTCCGTGTATACCATTCACAATAAAAGGTCTAGCTTAAATTCACTCAACATTTCGCTAAGAGGAAGTTAAATAAAAAGCCATTTTTACCGACACTATCGCATAGACACTAAATTGTATAGACACTATCGCGTTAAGTTTCTGTAAGCTGTAAATTCACCACTTCTTCCTTTTCACTCAGACTCGCCTTCTATCTACGCTCACCCTCGGTCCGGTTGTTTTTAGTGTGCTGCTATTACTTATAAGACTAATAACATTATCGTCAGCAAAATCCCCCCACGTATCAAATCCCTACTTTAACGTTAACCGTTAAACTGGTTTGGAAATGAACACCTCTGCTGCAGTGTTAACTTCGTTAACGATACGACGAGGCGAGACAGCACCGCTGTCATTAAAGCAACATCAAAGCACTTTTCCTCTTCGGTCCCCCTACAGGTTGGAAGCGGAATTGTCCATTGTAGTTTGTTATGTCTCATTCGAACTACAGATCGGCTACCCGATCTGGCAAACTTGCATAGTGCGGTTATAGCCGATAGAGGGCCGCAAAGTGAAGGCAGAAGTGCCGTTCACCCCGTTACGAGTTGATGAACCACTGAAACGATTTTGGAAACATTATTTTAAGGTACAAAATAATCTTTGGTTTTGCTTTAAAGGCTGACTGTGGCGATATCAACATGTAATATCATTGACGAAAAAGACAAGGCAACACTAAAATGTAGTTGAACAAAAACTTTGTTAAGCAGCACACACTCACATTCCACAGCCGGCTGATGGAGTCTGTCTCTGTACTTGGTCCAGTTCAGGTGGTTGACTAAGGAAGATTTTTGCTGATATAGGCTCATAACGAGCCGGATTGGGGTGCGCATGGCGCACCGCCATCAGCAAGTCTGTGATTACTCCACATTTTAATTGTGAAATTTTGTGACTAAATTCTGAATCTGCAATGTTCTCTGTAAATGTTGTAGTAGGCTAGCCATCCAATTTCTATATGCATGCAGATGGGAGCTCCAGTTAATATGTGTTATATAGATTTTTTTTTTATCAATTTCTTTAACTTTCATTATTTTATTTTGCCAATCTCCATTTACTGGAGCCTTAAAATGGCCACATGTTGTGCCCTGTGGTAAATTGAAACGTATATAAACGCTATATGTCAGAAAATTATGGTTGGTAATGACCAATGACTGTAAAATACAGCAATTTTTATATTAAAATAAAAATATATACAGTTTTATATAGGCCTACATTCTATGGTAATGCCCTTGTTTAAAAAGGTAACTTAAATTATGTATGGTATTTTATTGGGTTATCTCTCAGTTGAATGTTAAAGGAAGTTACAGTAAACCATAGAGCTTTATTGTGACGGGTAAACGGAAGTGGAAAAAAGCCGGTAAGAAGTGATTTCTCTTAAAAAAAAATGACAAGACGCTATTCTCCGTAGCCTACACGAAGTTATAACAATGTATCGATTATTTTATATCAGTAAAAAAAAAACACATCCATTAAGACACATCCTTTCCTCCATAAATATTTTATTGTCATAGAAATAGCTTTCCTCCACCTCCTCCCCTCGCTGATCTGTCCCTGTTTGATGACGTAGTGTAGTCGGTGTTTACCATAGCGGCTATCTGTTAGCTAATTGAAAGAAAATGTGGGTTTTATAGCTGTAAGAACAGTCATAGTTTTCGAAGAAAGTCTAAAATATTTTTCAGAATGAACAATAGAACATCGTATTTTTACGACCCAGACGTGGGCAACTTTCATTATGGTGAGTTTGGTTATCGTAGTGAACAGGCCTACAAAGATAAATGGTGCTAATGCAAGTTAGCTACATGCTAATAACTTCAGGGATGTGTATTTATATGCACTCTTCGGGATTCCACGCTCCATATGTGCATTTGGAGGTCTGCTATGCAGGTTTTCACCATAGCACAATTTCATATTTATTGCTAAGTTTTGTAAAAATTCGAAACAATGTGGTTTGCTTAGCTAGCTAACGTTAGGTTACACGTTATCTATCATTTATTACAATGTGTCACTGTACGTCTGCCAGAGATGTCTACCTAGTTCATACAGTAACTTGAACGCTTTAAAATGGTCAGTTTGTAGCAATTACAGATTGACTTACAATAGGGATGATTATATGTAACGTTATACAGTTAAAGTAAAATAATATCGCACCTTGTGTCATTTTCCGACAGTATGCACCGTAACCGCGACGATACCTGCTTTGGAACTTAAAACGTAAATGCTCTTAGGATAAAAAAAAATACACAAAACATCACAGCTGAAGATGATTTTAAATTATGGAAACTACATGCACACACACGTGTGTTATTGCACGTTCTCTTGATACAGAATCTGAACATTATCCATAAAGAAAATAGCCTGACAGATATTTTGTACATTTGTTTTAGGTGTAACAAATACAACCCAGTGCTTCTGTCAGTAGTGATTTAACCACAATAATACATGAGTCTGCTCAGTGTGCTTATGAAATACAGATGACTTATTTCAATATTGGGCGTGATTGAAGTCATCAACACATGAATGCGAATCTGTGCTGAACTGTCTGTCTCTGCCAGGTGCTGGCCACCCCATGAAGCCTCACCGTTTGTCTCTGACTCACAGTCTGGTGTTACACTATGGACTCTACAAGAAAATGATGGTGAGCTGCAGTAACTTTACAGAGAGATGGTGTTACCGTTAAAGATTCAGAGCCTGCTGATGCTTGTCTTGCTCAAATACCATCTCACACTTTCAATTCAAAATAAGAAACACTAAAATCTTTTTTTTTTTTAAATCAGGTGTTCAAGCCATACAAAGCATCTCAGCACGACATGTGTCGGTTCCACTCTGAAGACTACATCGACTTCCTTCAGAAGGTCAGCCCCAATAACATGCAGGGCTTCACCAAGAGCCTCAACACATTCAATGTTGGAGATGACTGGTGAGTATTACTCTTATTCATCAAAATGGTTTGTTTTATAGCAACCAATCCCTGTGGTTTCATAGTCAAATATTAGGCCTCATTTCCATTGTAACCATGTGACATTTCAATTTCAAGCAATGCTATTGCTCTTATTGCTCCACTAAAAACAGGATCAGTCAACAGCTTAACCGCTTAGCATTCTGCCCCCTTTTTTCTAGAGGGTAAGGGGAGGGGGACAGGGGGGTGTTTAGAGGGTGAAAGCAGGTCAACAGTAGATATCATATAGAAGTGGTATACGGCGTTTGAAAGCTGGGAAACTACGGATTCATTTCAGATGCAGACAGATGGACAGATTGATACTGTAAGATACTGTTATAAGAGGACTGACTAAACCATAACTAAAATATTTTGTGCCTGTGTTTTTGTCAGTCCTGTGTTTCCAGGTCTTTTTGAGTTTTGCTCAAGATACACAGGAGCCTCCTTACAGGGAGCTACGCAGCTCAACCACAAGGTAAGACACACAGGCAAACATACACCTACACCCAACCTGCCACAGTGAGAATCAGTGGTATGTGGCATTTAAGCAGTCCCCACTATCACAAGCATCACATAAACTGATTTACTAGAGTTTTCTTATTATTTCAGTTGCAGCCATGTTGGCTTTCTGTCCCGCTCTTAGGCAGATTTTTAGAGATGGGCATGTGTGTAGCAGATGATGCCTAAACCACTGGCCGTCACTCAGACAGCGTTAACGCGGCTGCAGCTCTACTGGTAGACTGGTCAGGACTACAGAGTCATGGCGATATTTAATTGATACGTTGTTGTTGTTTTGTTTTTTTAGATCTGTGACATTGCCATCAACTGGGCCGGAGGTTTGCATCATGCCAAGAAATTTGAGGTCAGAAGAGAGTATAGGGTTGTCATCCCTTTCTGCTAAACTCATTATATTTAGCTGTGAATAGTTGAAATAATAAAAGAATTTCTGTGTTTGCAGGCATCTGGGTTTTGTTACGTCAATGACATAGTCATCAGTATACTGGAGCTGCTCAAGTAAGAGGACGCTCCGTTTCATAACATTCATCAAGTGTTCGCTGTGTCAGTTTCTCTCTTCATGCGTGTGTGTTTTTTTTAGATACCACCCTAGGGTTCTGTACATCGACATAGACATTCACCACGGAGATGGCGTACAGGAAGCCTTTTACCTGACTGACCGCGTCATGACTGTGTCCTTCCACAAATACGGGAACTACTTTTTTCCAGGAACAGGTACGCGCCGCTTTCAGCATCTAACAAATGTAATCAATCTTTCTTTGTTTAGAGTTACAACAGGGACATTTCTGCACACATTCTGAGAGTGCCTTTCATCTGCATGGTACCAGCACTACTACAACTGTGACTTATAATCACTACAAAAGACAAATAACCGGTTTATTCTTTAGCCATTTTTGTTAAGTGTAGGACGTGTACAGTTGACCAAACAAATGAAAAAACTTTGCAATAGGGACATATTTGTTGGGCACGTTTTGCTCATTAAACTAGACAAACTGTGTAACTTGAGCTGCTTCAATACAGTACGGCAATACTGCGTTGTCTCTGTACAATTGTGTATTAATAAATTGCTTGCTATTTGGGGGGGAATTGTTGGGTCTTTGTAAAGTAAAGTGTGGTCTAGACCTACTCTACCTGTAAAGTGTCCTGAGATAACTCCTGTTGTGATTTGACAATATGAATAAAACTGAATAGAATTAATTTAGTTAGTGTGTGTTTGCAGGTGACATGTATGAGGTCGGAGCAGAGAGTGGCCGGTACTACTGCCTCAACGTTCCCCTCAGAGACGGCATCGATGACCAGAGTGAGTTCTCTTCCTGCACAGATTTCATTATTGAAATGTAACACCTATTGTTACACTTTATTGTTACACCTATTGTATAAAACACATAGAGCTCAGACAGACTGATCTCATGAAGTGGCGTATGTATGACACGCCAATTCGTATGCCATTACTTTTTTGCGTATTTATCAACGCCGTTTGGCCTCCATTGACTTACATTACTTTGCGAATGTGTGTGAATTGACGCCGTAGCGAGTAGTGTGAAAGCCCGAAAATCTGCGTAGGGAGTTTTGGTCGGGGTGGAGGATGGGTCAAACACAGGACTTTCACCCAGGAGACCGGGGGTCGTGTCCCGCGTGTTACGTTTCCTAAACCCAACAGTCGCTTTCTTCTTTTACTAAAACCCAACCGGTTCTTCTTTTCCTAAACTCAACCAGTCCGCTGTATACGGCGCTCAAAATGCGTGCAGATAACACGCCACTTGGCTTTAGAAAGTGGGCGTGTGTGTTTACGCGATAACACGCCACTTGTAGAAAGTGGCGTGTATGTTTACGTCCGCAGTATACAGCGTAGACATACACGCTGATAGCTCAAAATGCGTACAGATAACACGCCACTTGGCCTTAGAAAGTGGCCGTGTACGTTTACGCTAAGTCATGATGTCACGTTGGCTCAGAAGATTCAAACTGCTCTGAGCTTCATCATCGGAGCCCTGGCCAACATCTGCATGCGTGTGTTTCAGGCTACAGGCAGCTGTTCCAGCCGGTTATTAAACAGGTGGTGGATTTCTACCAGCCGACCTGCATCGTTCTACAGGTCAGTCTGGAACTCAGAGTCTCTGATGCTCAGATTCATCTGTTTAATTACCTGTCATCGCAGCTAATGGATCATTTAGTGTGTGTGTGTGTGTGTGTGTGTGTGTGTGTGTGTGTGTGTGTGTGTGTGTGTGTGTGTGTGTGTGTGTGTGTGTGTGTGTGTGTGTGTGTGTTTGTGTGTAAATGACTGATTGTCTTAGTGGGATGAGGGCCAAATAAAGTAAACGTATTATTTATTAATTATCTGGCTAAGATTAGACATAATTATATTATATATAGAGTATAGGGCTGCATGTAATCGTAGGGTGATGAGGCATGTAAAGCCTGTGTTATTCTCTTCCAGTGTGGAGCAGATTCTCTGGGCTGCGACAGACTGGGCTGCTTCAACCTCAGTATACGCGGACATGGGTGAGACGGACTTACTTTAAAATCACTGCTCCCTGGTTAAAGTGAACGCTGTCATTTGGAAACTGTCAAGCAGCTCCTGGTTCAGATTTGCAAAACTGCAAATGAGATGTAACGGTGATATACCAGTGGGCAAATTGGGTTAAAGTAACCTAATATTCATCAAGGGGGAATATAAACAATGGTGTATAATCACAGAACTTAAAGAAGCTGAAGCCGTAGAAACACTAGAAATAATCAAATATTAAAAAGGCTATAAATAAGTGCAGGAAGACTTATATACGTCTTTGGGCTGGACTGAGTATTTTTTTCGTTTTTGTCTGATGACCAAACTACTATGCGATGCACATAAAACAGTCTGTTTTTGCTGCCAAAGCAAATACCTAACGCCTGATGTGGTCTATCTGACCGAAATGTTGCATTTATAATTATTGAAGTCATGACCAGTCGAACGACGAATGCCGTGTTTGAGCTATGTTACTGGCTATTTTGAACCTTGTTAGTGGTATAGAAATAGAGATTTACCCTCTGCCCCGAAAGCTAGCGTTATAAGCTAATCACCGGTTTGCGCTAGCTTGTTTCAAGCTAGAGACACATTCGATTAGCATGAAAATATATTCCAGAGAACGGTCGACTCGGTACACATATGTGTATGTATAACCCCTAGGTTAATTTTGCGCCAGAATTGTCCTTTTAACATTAAAGCTCTACTTTATACACAGTGCTAGCATTACATCTAGTGATAGAGATTAGTATTATAGCACGCTAAGCTAACCTAGGCTCTTATAGCAAAGAAACACTGCTGTTAAAGGCTAGCAGCATGCAGTGTAGGCCTGTATGGAAGAAATATAGGGGGAATTACATAAATAAAAATAAAATAGAAAAGAGACAGGAATGTAGATTTTTTTAGTTTTTTAAAAAGGAGCATTTCTTATATGGTGCAAGTTAAATTGCTTGATTCTTCAATGTAAACGTATACAGAGGTAGAAAAACTAACAATATGTGAAGAATTTTGAAACATTACAGGTCACATTGGTATTTATTGTGATCAACAATTATATTCTAACCTCCGTTGAGGACCATTTGGAGGTTTTTGTCACCACCGTCAGACTGTACACAAAAAGCTACTCTTTCACCTGATATGCAGGAGTTGTTCACATTGGCCATCTTGTTTCCCCTCTGTTGCTAGCTACTTCAGACCTCTTCTTAAAAACTATACATGTATGTCATAATCTAAACTAATATTCTTTTTATACAAAAGAGACGGTGTTGACTTGTTATGGTTGTGACAGTAGCAGTGTCCAAAAATATGAACAAGGTTAAGAGAAAATGGCAAACTTACGGGAGCTTGAGTGATCTTGAAGCATGCAGTAGAGCTGATGCTCCAATGTCTGTACTGACCCTATCGTACCATTAGCCTAGTAGTAATGACTTGTGTGTGCGTATTAATTAGGGCTGCACGATATGAGGAAAATATGCGATAACGTTGAATATCGCGATAATCTTACTTGCGATAAATAAACCGATATTAAGTGTACTTTCGGTATTCTACTAAAGTACAACAAACTGCTTGTTAGGGCTGCTCGTTAAGGGGAAAAAATATAATCCCGATTATTTCGGTCAATATTGAAATCACGATAATTTAACACGATTACTCGTTGACTTCTGGAAAGATGTTGCAATTATTGAACTTAAAAAAACAGTGGAAAAAGTTAAATAAAAAACACACAACTGTGAACTTTGACTTAATACTTTTCCTATTGAAACTTTATTTTTTCATTCAGAACACAATAATTGTTTTTCGGTGAACGAGATATATATATATATATATATATATTTATGGTGCAGCCCTCAGTGTTGACGTGGCTCTGCTTTGCTCTCTCTGTCTTTCAGCGAGTGTGTGGAGTTTGTTAAGAGTTTTAAGATTCCTCTGTTGGTGCTGGGAGGCGGAGGATACACGGTGAGGAACGTGGCTCGCTGCTGGTGAGTTTGGCTTCCTACACAAAAACGTGCCGTTATGGAGGCAACCTGTTCGGAGTAGGGTTGGGCATCGTTTAGATTTTAACAATTCAGATTCCAGTTCTTCCTTTCGATTCCGGTTCTTATCGATTCTCTATTCCAACTCTTTGAGGGGTGGAGTTGAAACCGATCACATGCTTATTTCACAGATAAGAGGAACCTTTTTATTTTGATTTGGTGGTGATTTACAGTTTCACCGGGCTTTTTCAACGTAAAATAAAGCCACACTTTAGAGCGCCGCTTACTGCGCTCCGTGGCTGCAACACAACAAGCGCCCGGAAGTATGGCGGCCTCTACGGAAACCAAAATTTGCGCATGTTAAATTTGGTGATCGGATTCGAAAACGACTCCAAACGATTCTAATAAAGAATTGATTTCATTGGAATTTTTGAAACCATTCCAAGTTGGAAGCGGTTCCCGATGCCCAACCCTAGTTCTGAGTTCGGGGAGATCTGGGCTTTGTAGTAACAGCCGTTTGGTTCTGTTCTCTTGTAGGACCTTTGAGACGTCTCTGTTATTGGACGAATCCATCAGTGATGAGCTGCCTTATAGCGGTGAGTTGGATCCTTCAGTTTTTGGGATGATGTACCCGCCCCTCGATGTCTTTTCGTTGTCTCGTTGTCCAACGTGGCTTCCGTATCAGACTCCCGTGGGTGTGTGTAGAGTAGAGATTCATTTTGAGTGTTTTCGACCTTCAGCACCATCTGTTGGAAGAGCAGCGATTTGACATTTTAAAGTAACGTCTGAGTGCATGCTTTTTTTTTTTGAGAATTCAACGGAAGTCCATTATTTTTTTTGTTGACATATCTCTGTCCCTCGTCCTCCTCCTCGTTTCTCTCCTCTGCAGAGTATTTTGAGTACTTTGCTCCAGACTTCACGCTGCACCCCGATGTCAGCACCAGGATAGAAAACCAGAACTCCAGACAGGTGAGACATCGCCCCCCCCCCCACTAATAACGACTCAAGGACAGTGTGATAACAGCAATGCAACCGAGACGCGCTAGCTGTATTTGAAGTTCTGAACACCGAATGTAAATCGTTTTCCCATCTTCCACGTGTTACAGTTGTTTGTTGGGGACAGGAAGATGATAAATCCAATGGGCATAAACTAGGGCTGGGCAATATATATCGATATTATATCAATAGCGATATATGAGGCTAGATATCATCTTATATTTTGGATATTGTCATATCCTGATATGATAAGTGTTGTCTTCTTCTGGTTTTAAAGGCTGAATTACACTAAAGTGATGTCATTTTCTGAACTTACCAGACTGTTCTAGCTGTTCAATTATTTGCCTTTACCCACTTAGTCATTATATCATTACTGATTTATTATTTATCAAAAATGCCATTGTGTGCATATTTTGTGAAAGCACCAATTGTCAACCCTACAATATCGCCAGGATATCGATATGGAGGTGTTTGGTAAAAGATATCGGGATATTTGATTTCCTCCCTACGGCCCAGCCCTAGCGCGGTCTTTGTTAACCGCGTGCGTGTCGTGTTGCAGTACCTGGAGCAGATCCGCCAGACGGTGTTCGAGAACCTGAAGATGTTGAACCACGCGCCCAGCGTCCAGATCCACGACGTTCCCTCCGACATGCTGAGCTACGAACGCACCGACGAGCCCGACCCCGACGAGAGGGGGGGCGAGGAAAACTACACCAGGTCAGTGCGCCGGCACACGGGTCTAGGATGAGTGTAGACCAGAGGTGGACAGAGTCCAAAAAAATGTTCTACTTGACCCTTGACCCCATCGACCATGCAACTTTTATTTTTTTATTCATTTTTTTTTTCTTTCAAATGAAAAATCTTTTTGCTGATGTTTTTGTCAATTCTTTCAAAAGATGGCGTAACTCTTTTCAAAAGATTTCGTCACTTTTTCCCGAAGTTTTTGTCACTTTTTTGGTCACAAATTTCCGATGTCGATTTTTCTGCACCTTTTTTGGACGTTTTTTTTTTTCCAAAATTTTTTGTAACTTTTTTCCAACTTTTTTTTGTCACTTTCTTCCAACGTTTTTTTATTTATTTTATTTTTTTCAAACAATATAAAATTGAATAACGCACCCAAATTCAATGAAAGTATTGAACTGATCATTTATTTTACTTGCAGAGAGTAATGGTTGTATGGAACCAATCCGAGTTATGTTTTTGAACAATTTGGTGGAAAGAAGACTTTTTGAAAATGGGTCAAATTTGACCCGAGGACAACAAAGTCCTTTTTACTTGGATGAACTTTTACTTAAAGCTATAGCGCGTAGTTTCTGCCGCCCCCCCCCCCCATTGGGAATTCTAAGTAATGACAACAAAACTGTCGGCGCGTCCACATGATACAAGCCTTCCGTGATCGCGCACCACCCCCGACCACAGTAATTGTAATTTGTTAACGCTCCACCTCTGAGTGCACTCAAAATATTGTAACTGCACGACTCAAATCTTCAAAACGTCCTTTGCTGTAACTGGCTGTCCATGATGTCACTTCCTCAGGCCGGAGGCAGCCAACGAGTTCTACGACGGTGACCACGACAACGACAAAGAGAGCGACGTGGAGATTTGACCCAGGAGGGTGAAAGCAGCGGAGCTTTTTTTTCTTTCTGCGGCCCGCGAACATCGCGCCATCGCCTCAGATTGAACAGAAACTCGGACGTTTCTGACTGGAAAAGACTCTGAAGCTCTGCTCTTTTATTCCTCCGTAGGTTCTCTTTCTAAAAAAAAAAAAAAAAAGAAATCCTCGATCAGCCGTACCTCAGAACGGACATTAGCTCCGGAGCCTCGTGGATAACGTCACTGAGCACACCTCCACACGCGACTGTATTCCCGTTTCTATTCTGGGTCGTCCAAACTCTCAACAGACAGGGTGAGCCCAAATGACTCCAATAATGCCAAAACGCTGCAACATACGTCCAGTGTAACAGATTATATATCCTGTAAAAGATTACAGGATATGATTTACTTCAGGGCTCCAAACAAATGTGTTGTGCACATGAACAGTCAAACATCTTGATATATTTTTTTTTACATTTTTTTTTTTTCTCCACTTGTAATCTTGTTTGTGTTATCGTAGTAATGAAATGTATTTGAGTTTTGAAAGAGGAGAACGTCATCACATATTTTAATCCAATGAATAGACCTTGTAAGCAACAATTTGTTTGGATTTGGGGACACAGCCTAAGCCATGTACGTTTCCCCACACGTTAACGCATCCCAAATGTTTTAACCCTTGAGAGTGAAGAGCAGCTAGTTTGGAGCACCGTGTGACAGTTTCCAGTGTATTTGTGAAGCCACTCATTGGAGAAAAATAAAAATCATAATACAGCTTCCCACCAGGTGTCATGAAAAAGAAATGAGTTATTTCATCTTTCAAGACACGTGAGAATCTGCTGGAGTGCCTGCCATGATACATTAGTCACACACTAGCCAGTCCAGATGTTTAAAACCACGCCTAAACTGTTGGACAGAATCTCAAAATTATTATTACAACCGCCATCTTAGCTCAACACAAATTTTTTACAGTAGCTGTTAGAATGTTTTTTAAATCCTAGCATTATTCATGTGCCTTACAGCTCTGAGAAGGCAAGCATGGATGTAGAGCTGGGCACTTTTGACATCATTTGATTTTGGATTTCTACAAAGGGAACATCTGTAAATGAGGCAACTTGGCTTGAGCTGATCCAAACAGGAATTATCCTCCTGTCTTTTCATTCCTTTTTCTTCTCTCATCTGGATTCTCTGCTCATTAATGTGTACTGTATATATATACACACATATACATGTGTTTGTGTGTGTAATGTAGAAGAGGACAACTGTGCTGATGATAATGAGGCTGGTAGTGAAATGTTTTGTACCGAAGCAGGCGTGTGGTTCACTGATGAGATATGCGAGTGCTGGTCCTTCACTGTGCTCATCACAGATGTACATCAGTAGAACAGTTTGAAGCCACTGTAGAGTTACATTCTACCATCTGCCACCTCCAGTCCTATTTTAGCCAGAAACTAGTTTTGTGATTTTGTTTTTGATATTGTCTTTTGTTTTTAATAAAAAGTTGAATTGAATCAATGCATGTAGTGTGAAAGTGTCTTAAAGTGCTCGTATTATGCTCATTTTCAGATTCATAGTTGTATTTAGAGTTTATATCAGAATAGGTTTACATGGTTTAATTTTCAAAAAACACCATATTTTAGTTGTACTGCACATTGCTGCAGCTCCTCTTTTCACCCTGTGTGTTGAGCTCTCTGTTTTAGCTACCGAGTGAGGCATCTCACTTCTGTTTAATCTTTGTTGGGAGTCGCACATGCTCAGTACCTAGGTAAGGACTACTAGCCAGTCAGAAGCAGAGTATGAGGGCGTGCCATGCTAGCAGCTAGGCGAGCATTATAACGTGTGTTACAAAGTGACCACGTTTGTCTCTGAAGTAAAGGCTGGACTACAATAGAGCTGTTTGGAGCAGTTTGTGAACAGTGTTTTCTGTTGGCGATGGGAAGTCCCTTTGGGGTGGACTTTGGGCTTTTTCACTTTGTAAACCTATAACGTGCACAAAAAGAGCCAAAAAGCATAATATGAACACTTTAATGGTTTTGAACTCCGCCACCAGAGGGCGACATAATGGCAATAATAATGAAAGTGATTTTGAAAGTGAAGCGACAGGATCCGGTTCTTGCTCACCGACACTCCCGAAGCTGCTTGCTGAGGAGGGCTCGAGCCCTCATCTCTCTGAACGCCAGACCATAGAGCTGAGCTATTTAGAAATAAAAAAATACACACCAGGAGGCAAAGCCAAGATCACTAACTTTTATTCTTCCAGTGATATGTAGAACTTACACAACAAACAATACTTAGGGGAGAATACACACTACTACCATCAAATCTCAACAGAAAGGGCCTACTTTACCACGTTTCTGGTGCTTTAAAAAGGGGTTGTACTCAACATACTGAAGGAAAAAAAAACAGCAGGCTGGGACTGCCTCCACACTCTCTCGCCAATACCAACATTTCATGGCCACGTGTGGCCGGACCGGCAGTCAAAACAAAGAACTGAGAAGCTTGGATTAAAACACACAGAGGGAGTGTGGCTTTATTCTCTGCTCAGGATGCCATTACTCCACTGCATCTTTACACATTTTTACTTTTTGTTCGCATACATATCAATGTGCTGAATATCAAGTACAGAATATTTAAGCATATCCAACAATTGAACCCTCTTTGATCCAAAACGTCATGACAAACTAGAAATACTTTATCTAGAACCATTAGTTGTGAGTGAAAGGCAGTTTGCATGTTTATGCCGCATTCTAAGCAGAAAAAAAAAAAAAGTAAAAATCTCAGATTATATGGACATCTGAAATGAGATTCCTGAAATGAGCAGACTGAAACATGGCCACACCAGATTTTCTGTTTGCATGCAGATACAGCCCAAAATACAAGGGGTTTTTAGAAGCTTTTTAAAAAGATCTTTCTAAATAATGCTTTGTGTAAAAAATAGCAGTCCACCGAACACATCATTTTTTTTTTTTTTTTTTTTTTTTTTTTTTTTTTTTTTTAACTGAACATACAAAATGAATGAAGGAGAAAACAGAATTTTTCCTCGTGTGTAGTGTGTAAAACGTGTGTTATCTGCACTGCAGATGGGATCAAATGTAATCTTCAGTATGTTCTGAGTGTTGCTTTGAGTGCAGATGGGGTTTTGTGTTCAGTCTTCGAGGCTTGGCATCAGAGTGACGGCCTGTTGCGCCTTGTCCAACTCGTTGCTATGACGATACACCTCTGGCTGCAGGCCAAGAGACTCCCAACACTGATAACCTATAACTTCAGTTCAAATAAATAGCTTCATTCGCATACACTGTATATTAGAAACCAACTTTAAAAACACATAGTAGACTTAATTTATACCACAGCAGAGAATCTGAGCAGTAACCAACTGCAACGTCTGAGCTTTTTCTTTTCTTTTTTTAAAAACAATCAGATTTCCTCTTCACGTTTCGGGGCTCTACAGACACACATCACCAGAAGCAGCAGCTGTAACTCAGGGACAAGAACTTAAATTTGGAGGCTCAAACAAAATCCTCCTCATACAAGCTGGAGGAAAGGAGAAGCAGGTGCTGGATGAGAGAGAGAGACAGACAGAGAGGGAGCGACAAGCAGACAGTCGTCAGCATTAAAGTGCAGTGACAGATGTTTGCAGAGTGCGATAGTGTTTTTTTTTATCACATCTTGACCGTGGAAGAGAGCGGGGAACTCACTTCCTACACCTGCCCACTTCGGTACAAGTAGTAATTAACAGCGTTGTGTGCATAGGCTGTATAATATTAATGGACAACGCATCCGGTTCGGCGAAGTGATGCAAATGCGGAAGTGCCTTAAAGCTGCATTCTATCTGTATTCCAGCAGGGGGCGACACGTGCTTCGGTTTCTGTAGAAGTCTATGAGAAAGTGACCCACTTCTCACTTGATTTATTACCTCAGTAAACATTTTCATGATGAGTTTATGGTCTCAATTGCTAGTTTTAAAGGACAATTCCAGCGCAAAACAAACCTAGGGGTTAATAACAGATGTGTACCCACTCGATCGTTCTCTGGGACATGATTTCATGCTAATCGTGTGTTTGTAGCTTGAAACAAGCTAGCGCGGACCGCTGATTAGCTTACAACGCTAGTATTCGGGGCACAGGGAAAGTAAAAACAAATCGCTATTTATACGACTAAAAAGGCTCAAAAATATCACGACACTTCAACGGTAGCATAATGAGGGTCTCTAAATGTTAACAGAAGCATTGAGAACTTTGTAAGTGTACAGACAGTTTATTAAAAAGATAGTTTAAGAAAACAGTAGTTCCCAAGACAGCGGCCGCCTGTATACGAGAACGCGGCAGTCTTTATAAACGATCTTTTTAATAAACTGTGTGTACACTTACAAAGTTCTCAATGCTTCGGTTTACATGTAGAGACCCTCATTATGCCACCGTGGAAGTATGGTGCTATTTTGAGCCTTTTTAGTGGTATAAATAGCGATTTGTTTTTACCCGAATACTAGCATTGTAAGCTAATCAGCGGTCCGCGCTAGCTTCTTTCAAGCTACAAACAACTACTAACATTCGATTAGCATGAAAACATGTCCCAGAGAACGCTCAAGTGGGTACCCATGTGTTATTAACCCCTAGGTTCATTTTGCGCCGGAATTGTCCTTTAAGTCTTCTGCAGCACAGAATGATGTTTATTTCTTTTAATTATGGTCTTGATTTTAAAATCGGAGATAAAGCGGGGGGGTGTTTTAGGGCGTGGCTATGATGTGATTGCCAGTGAAAGTGTGTAACGTAGAGTGTAAGGGCTCCTCCCTCACTCCTCCCTCTCGTCTAAAATCGTCACATCCCCAACCAGGATGGCTGCGCCCGTAACGGCAAACTCGACAACTCCCAAAAAAGTGCCAGCAGGTCTGACTCTATTAATACAGTCGTGACATAGACGCACCGTTTTGCCACGAGCAGAATGGACAGGCAGACGAAGAGAGGCTTAAGGGCATCGGCTCTGCTGCCTTAAACAAACAGAGAAAAGGACAGGCACAGTGGAGACAAACAGCAGCAAATGGACTGAGGCTATCTGAACTCCGAAGGCACTTGACTTTTGGAAACCTTTCAGTCAAAGTGCTCCTTATGGCTAGGGTTGTTTCCTCAATACATACAGCAACATCTAATGGATGGAGGAAGGGTTGTTTGAGCGTGTTAGCAACACAAATTCACAACTTTTTCAGATGAACAAAACTTCTCAAATACCATGTCACATTTTTGTTTTTCAAAGAGGTTTACAAACTGTACCTTAAAAAGGTACCGTAGGTAAGACTGTGAAGATCCAGGACTTAGCCAAAAAATTTGAACATAGACAACTTCTCAGTCCCTCCCCCCTTTTCGCTAAAGCCCAAAACGGTCTCCTAAGCCCCTCCCCCCACAAGGGAGAATGAATGTGTGTGCATGAGCAGTGATTGACACGCAGTTAGACCCCCCCCCCGGCCCTGATTGGTGCATCTGAAAAGGGAGCGGTGGATTTTTGTAGTTTGAGGAGCCAGATTTTTTTTATTTATTTTTTTTAAATCACCTGCTTCATGTAGGTCTACTGGAACATAGGGTCAGTTTCAGCAAATATGACAGAAAGTTAGTTAAAGTCTTACCTACTGCACCTTTAATCTTGAAAATGTGACAAACGTACAACTAAATGTGTTCAAGAAATTAGAAATGAAACTGTAGACTTTATCAGCCTTGTATAAATAATATAACCAAAATGTTGTTGGTTTAATTAACCGGACCTGGATTGGCCTCAAAAGTCCCGGTCTGCTGCGATGCTGTTAATCTGAACCACAGCTTGATTTCGTACCATATCCTGCCTCGAACTGACAGTTAATGCAGGCTCCGGCCCAGTTTTACAGTTCTGAGATGTGCGATGGTTTCCTGAGGGTGGGACGTGTGGTTTGGTGAAGGGGGTCTACAGCTCTTCACTCTCGTACAGCGGGGCGGTGTGCTGGGCAGGGCTCTCCACGCTCAGAACGGGCACGTGACTCAGCGAGGATAGCAGCTTCAGCGTCTTGGAGCCGGGGGGCGCCGTCTTCATGGCCGGGGCCGTGCGAGCTGCCAGCGGCAGAGAAGAGAGCAGTGAGGATTTCAAATGTACTGTACCTTTTACAGACCAATGACAACATGTACTCATTTTGGATTGTTAGGTTGTTTGACAAACAGCACATCAGTTTTAAAACATGAATTATTACCAACACCATTATTATTTTGAAAGGTATAGTTTGTAGTTTCCGTCTCCCCCATGTAGCCTGGAAATCCAGACCGAAATCCAAAAGATTAAGGGTCTGGCAATGAGTAATCAAAATGGCCCAACTCGAGGGGCGGCACCAAGCATGCATTTGAAAATCTCACTGCAGGCAGTTGGATAACACGACGACCAATCAGACCAAACGCTTAGCTACCAGCGAAGCTAACTGGTAGATTAAACTCTTAGCTACCAGCGGAGCTAACTGGTAGATTAAACTCTTAGCTACCAGCGGAGCTAACTGGTAGATTAAACTCTTAGCTACCAGCGAAGCTAACTGGTAGATTAAACTCTTAGCTACCAGCGAAGCTAACTGGTAGATTAAACTCTTAACTACCAGCGGAGCTAACTGGTAGATTAAACTCTTAGCTACCAGCGGAGCTAACTGGTAGATTAAACTCTTAGCTACCAGCGGAGCTAACTGGTAGATTAAACTCTTAACTACCAGCGGAGCTAACTGGTAGATTAAACTCTTAACTACCAGCGGAGCTAACTGGTAGATTAAACTCTTAACTACCAGCGAAGCTAACTGGTAGATTAAACTCTTAACTACCAGCGGAGCTAACTGGTAGATTAAACTCTTAGCTACCAGCGGAGCTAACTGGTAGATTAAACTCTTAGCTACCAGCGGAGCTAACTGGTAGATTAAACTCTTAACTACCAGCGGAGCTAACTGGTAGATTAAACTCTGAACTACCAGCGGAGCTAACTGGTAGATTAAACTCTTAACTACCAGCGGAGCTAACTGGTAGATTAAACTCTTAACTACCAGCGGAGCTAACTGGTAGATTAAACTCTTAGCTACCAGCGGAGCTAACTGGTAGATTAAACTCTTAACTACCAGCGGAGCTAACTGGTAGATTAAACTCTTAACTACCAGCGGAGCCAACTGGTAGATTAAACTCTTAGCTACCAGCGGAGCCAACTGGTAGATTAAACTCTTAGCTACCAGCAGAGCCAACTAGTAGATTAAACTCTTGCCGTACTCTGTCGGCAAAACAGCAAAAACGTCCTCCTTGCAAAGGAACGATTCAAGCACAGTCTTCTGTTCCTCTTTTAGATAAAAAGCCAGGTCTACCTCGTTCATTGTAGCGGCCAAAGCCGTTTCAAACAACTGGTGTTCATCCGTAGCCATCTTGCAATGTTCACTAATGACTTTGACGTCGCAGCGCTGTCGTCATCTGTTTAGCTCGCCTCTGGCCCTCCTATATCACATACACCGATGTGATTGGTGCAGCTCGGCTACAAGGGCATAGTTAATGAGCATCATTACTGAATGCCAGAGTGTGACTCGCTGAGCAAATTTAAAATTGTGCTCTCACGAGAACTCCAGGTATCCAGATTTCCAGGGTATCCCCCGTGAGGAATTCAAAAGTAATGACAACAAAACTGTCAGCGCATCCACATGATACAAGCCTTCCTCCACGCAGCTGCTAGTAGCCAAGGAGGACACGGATGGTTAAACAAAACATGATTGACTCTTCAGAAGAGGTAATTATCTTCACTCGAGTTTCTGCGCGGGAAAGTCGCCGAACGCCACAATCTTCTGAACAAAGCCATACTGAGAAATCCAGAGAGAGTTGTGTGGAGCTGATAGTCTTAATTAGCTTTGTAGCAACTCATTTGGCAATGGCTTGAATGTAACGGACGTTCATTAATATCAAAAAGTTACGTACTAAAGCTCTAATGCAGTATGACCCTTACCCTAACCAATTTAAAACTTTGGGTGTTAATCTGAAGTTTTAAACCTTGGATATTACTCATTTGCAGCAACTACAAAAATAATATACAACTGGTTTACTGTTATTACATGTACATGAAATAGTTTTATATACTGGAGTGGAGCTGTGAGCTCAGTAACCTCTCACCACACCAACTTTAGGTTTTATTTTTTTACAGACCTGCAGATTCCTTGCTTATTTATATTAATGATAGGAATAACACCACTGGTGTTACCAACGGCAGCAACAGATTTTACTGGTGGGCGACTGGCTATACATTCCTTTCATGCCAGGTGTCTGAAAATAACTCTTGCGCCCTGCGCGTCATAGTACAGGACAGCACGCCACGGCTCAGTGCCAGATATGGAACCGACACACACTGGTAGAGACAATGGCTCCACGCAGGACCCTCCATGTTTCACCTTCCATTGTCAAACTCACAAAACGATTCACTCGCAATTTTACATTTGTGCCATGCATCTGGGACCTGATGTGTGTGTGTGTGTGTGTGTGTGTGTGTGTGTGTGTGTGTGTGTGTGTGTGTGTGTGTGTGTGTGTGTGTGTGTATACACATGTCCTCTGGGCTGAGTCACTGGCCGTAGTTATACAGGGTTTCTACGGAAGAGGAAAAATGTATTCGAATTCTGACTCTAATCTCAGAATTCTGACTTTTTTTTTTTAAGTCAAAAAAAAAAAAGATATCTATTTTAAAACTATAGTGCGTAGTTTCTGCCACCCCCATGAGGAATTCTAAGTAATGACAACAACACTGTCAGCGCATCCACAGGATACAAGCCTTCTGTGATTGTGCGCACCCCCCCTCCCCCAACCCCACCCCTACCCCCATCCATGCAGCTGCTAGTAGCCAAGGAGGACACGGAGGATTAAAAAAACATGATGGAGCTAATTATCTCGCGTTTCTGCACAGGAAAGTCGCCGGACGCCACAATCTTCTGAACATAGCCCTACTCAGACCTGCCAACCTTGAAGAAATTTTATGAGTACAACCCCCCTTTAGTTACTCCATAACCATATACAAGTAGACCATAAATGTTATACAATTACTGCTATCACTCCTAACATTCAATTGAAAACAAACTGTTGTACAGGAGGCATAGCCCATGGAAACTTCTTCCACCTGAAAATACATGGTTTGGCTCATCACTACCTTCTAGATTACAATAAATTATTATTACTGTGTAGAGGAGTGGATGAATGGCTGTACGCGTAGTGAAACTACTATACAAATGTTTTCTTATATCCTGTCCAATATTTTGTGCCCATATATTTGTTAGTCTAACCAACAGGAGGCAGAGAGAACTAATAAATGTGCCTAAGTACTTCTGTGTTAAAGATGAGAGTTAGACCAGGTTAACACGTAGCCTTCTTCTGATTACTGAAGGGAAATTAAGTAGTTTAAGTAATGATTTACTCATAAAGCAACTTTAAATAGCCCTAAAGCAACTACTAAAAAGCCAGATTAAGCATGACAGAATCACAATTTTTAGGATTTTCTATTTTATGTACTGTTGCCATCACATCACATAAATGCCTAACTGTTCTCATTTTACTTATTAGTTTTTCCGGGGTGGGGTTTGTTTTTTTTTTTTTTTGCGTTACTTTCACCAAAATAGAAGCAGAAGTATTCTTGGCAGGTAGCTTGTGAATTTCACCACGGGGTCAAAAAAGTCTCATCTTTATCCACAATACATCTGTATTATTAATCTGACGATGCAAAGTAACTAAAGCTATAAAATAAATAGTTAAGTAAAACGTTCAATAGCCTACTTGACTCTGAATTGTGGTGGACTAGAAGTAGCCTAATAAGTAGGAGAAAATGAAAAATACCCAATTAAAATTGAATCAAAAAGTAGCCGACGGTTACTTTCCACCGCTGATAAAATGTAATATTACGTGTAGCAAGACTAAACATTAATTCTCGACATGTTATCTGTCAGTTGCTCGGTCACATTGCTGTCGTCACTGACAGGACACAGATGTTGTCAGTTACCGTCTGGTTCTGACCACGGGAACAGTGACGGGACAGCTCGCTTCAACGCAGCGTAAAAAAACTCCGGAAAATAATGTCCGTGTCGCAGATGTATCCGTCTCTTCAGTCATTTCAACCACTGAATTGTAACGCGTTACTCCCATCACTGATGGACACTATGAACGCTTTTTTTCTTATCATCCATTTATTTTTAATATCATTATGTTTCGGGTGGTGGGGAGTATTTGTTTATGGGACTGTGTTCGTTACCTGTTGCCCCTTGGTGACTGATGTCGATGTCTGTCTTGCACACGGTGCAGAACGCGTGAGGAGGTTCTATATACTGTCTATGTGAGGTAGCCTGGACATGTGGAGGAAAGGCTATCTCTCCCGTTAAGAAATCGTTCCAAACCTTTTTTTGAGGCGGTTCAGCCATGGCATGCAAGCCTACAGTTATCCGGACAGCCTGGCTTGCTGAGGCACTGAATTGAATTAAATGCGCGAAGCATTTGGCTAGGAGGGGCAGGTGGGCGGACGGTTAAAACGCAGCACTCTGATTGGCCGAAAGCTTTTCACTCCACTCCTCAGCGGCAGAATCAATGTCATAGATGTAGATTGCATAGAAACTGAAACCGGAGAAATGCGAGATGCAACAAAATGCGTACCTAGAGAGCAGTGAATCGTACAAGCGTACTTAAGGGTCAAAATGCGTGCTGGCAGGTCTGCATACTGAGAAATACAGAGAGAGTTGTTTGGAGCTGATGTGATGATGATGTCTTAATTAGCTTTGTAGCAACTCATTTCGCAATGGCTTGAATGTAACAGACGTTCATTAATACTTTTCATTAAGAATTAAAAAGTTACGCACTAAAGTTAAAAAAAAAAGAATTCGGACTTTAAACTCAATATGTTTTTTCAAATGTGGCCCTAATCCTCTTCCGTAGATGTCAGAGTCCAGAAACATAATTTAAAACAATTCCCCAATTTCCGAATTGGCATTATAGGACTGGTGTCTAGTCACCGTGTGGAGGAGCCAGAGCACTTCCACTCTTCTATCTGTGGTACAATCCGAAAGAGACTCTTGCCAATAACACGAAGCTGATTGGCTGCAATATAAGTTGCATGATGGTCTCATTTGTAGTCGTAATTTAGCAAATTATATTTGGACCTGCGAAAGAAAGAACTACAACACCGCGGAATAGAAAACAACATTCTAAAGCGCTGTGGGAGCATTGGACGTAGCGTTTACATGGACGTAGGAAAATAAAGACCGGTTTAAAATGTGTTAAACCTAGACACAATACTTTTTGAGGCCTGAAATTTAGATTTTATAATGTTTGACTTTTTTTTACTTCTTAAGGCCCCGCGGAAACCCTGTTATACTGTATGTGTGGTTCTCGCTGCAATAGGCTAGTCTCGCATTGCCAGACCCATCTCCACAGAGCTGCGGAAGAGGGTCTGGCTAGTCCACACAGCATTCCAGGATGGGAGAAAAACGTGCTCTGGTTTATTGGCATTTCTTTAAACCAATCACAACCGGACTCAATGACGGTGCTTCTGCAAAATAGCCTCGGGAAGGAACTTGTTTTGGTGGAACGTGTACATTCAAAAGTTGTTTTTGTTGTGCAACAGAAAGATTGGACAGATAGTCTAGCTAGCTGTCTGGATTTACCCTGCAGAGATCTGAGGAGCAGTTAACCATAGTCCGTAATGTCAACACAAAGAAAGTGGAAGGCACCTGAACAATCCCGGAAAGGCTAAAGGATGCACAGTACTGCACTGTGTATAGATGGATAACAATGAAGTCTTTTATCTAATAGTTTAGCCTTGAATTAGCTGCAGCCGTGAGCCTTTGGCTACGGTTAGCAGAACTTTCACTGAAGGGAAAACCGAGCCAAGGACGAGTTCAAGTCTACTTGAATTACAAAATGCTAAAAAGATTTATATCGACATTTTTTGCACGACACCAAAAATAAAGTGTCTACCACAGCTTTGAGTTAAAGACTTGATATGAACGTCTTGCACACACTGTTAAGCACCCCGTTAATCCTCTGTCTCGCATTGTTATGAGGTCCTGTTCAACGGCATTGAGTCATGACTCCGAGAAAGTGGTCAGGTTCTAGTAAGGTATACAGTCCAGCTCATGTGTAACAGAGGGTCAGGTGGTTTTCTGCGCAGCCTTTGTCAGCCCTCTCACTCAGCTCCCTCTCCACAAAGCAGATGGTGCGTTATGTGATCGAGCAGAAACCTAATAGCTGTGTTGTATATTCCTGCAGTGCTCGCTCTCGCTCTCTCTCTCTCTCTCTCTCTCTCTCTCTCTCTCTCTCATATATATATCAGTGGTTGCACTCCATACTTATCGCTCGGACTCGGTGATTATGCAGTATTCTTTAGGAAAGCCTTCATCAAGTTTCTGCTCGATCACATAACACAGCATTTGTTTGACGTGTTTCCAGGACGCAGAGCTGGATTCACTGTAGCGTAAGAGCGCACAACGTTCTCCATCTGCTGTTTGATTTTACAGCCTGGGCTACTATGGTAACCACTGGGCTATCTCATACAAGAGATAGCGGAGACGGGCGCCTTTAGAGCAAATTTGCATAGAAAGATGTACACAGAGTGGACTTACTGCCGACATCCAGTCTGGCGTTGCATGTGGACATGCCCGCTTCGTTGATGGCAGAGAGAGTGTACCAACCAGCATCAGACTTCATCAGCCTCTCTATCAACAAGCACTGCCGGCCTGAACCGTCCTCATACAGACTGTGGAGAAACAAAGCCAGAGATTCAGAGGTTTATTTCATCGCTTAAAAAGTTAGTAACACACGGTGGCCAGAGTGTCTTGAGGCAGGCTGAGTGTTCAAAAGAATAAATACACTTGCACAATTTAAAAGATAATGGCACACATAAACTGAGAAATGAATGAGTGCATAACAAAACAAGTTCATTTTGCTGATTGTGCATATTGTCCAGAGGCAGTCTCAACAGTGTATAGGTGCAGTTGTAACCTGCCATCAGGAACCAGACCTACACAGTGAAATAAACCTCTCCAATCTCAAACATGTTTGAGACAGCAAAGCTCAGTGTGCACATCACTTTTCTAAACCATGGTACCCTTTCCTAGAGATATTTCATATTATCACTAGTTCTTCTGTTCTGGTGTGTTTGAAAACAGAAATACTGTTTTCATTGTGGTAAAAGTTACAGTTAAGAAATGGTAATGTACAAGTCTCGAGGCACTATTGGCCCATGAGTAGACCTACAATTAGGGCTGTGACGGTATAGTATTTTTCTTATCGCGGTGACAAAGCATATCACCGCGGTATGGCGGTTAACCTCAACCCCCTTACAAGAGTAGCGTAAATTACAGCGAGAATGGCAGGGGGCCTTAAGTGATTGACGTCAGTGCCCGTGTGGAGAGCAAGCGGTAACGGAGAGCAGCGCATGAGTGCTGCTGTGAGGAAAAGCGAGAGGAAAAAGAGATAGCAAAGATTATGTAAATTAAACAATAAAACAACAAGCTTGAGCTTCTCAAGACACAGTGGCTTTATCTGTTGTCAATACCGCCGGTAAAGTGAATGGCCGTTACCCCCCCGATAAACATCGGCTTAACCCATAGCACAGTGTTTCCATTTCAGCTCAATGTGAGAGTCTTTACTGTGTTTTGCTGTCATTTATGGCCACTCTGCTTTCTCTCATCTCCGTTGATCTATTCCACAGACAGTTCAGAAAGCGCAATTGTCAATAAAGTAAAAAGAAAAAAAAGTTTGCCGACAATGCCAAGGGCAGACGCTCCGCAGCACAGCGGTCTTAGCAGCTGAGCAGACAGAGTGCTCTGTCTAAGATAACCAATATAAGCTGCTCTGTTTAGGCTACAAAACGTGCATGCAGGCTGAGATTCAACCGTTCGGTTTTGTCAGGATTAAGCTATAAGCAGAAAGAAACTCCGCTAGCTGCTAGGCTAATGTGCAATGGTAAACACTGCAGCGTTAACGTTAATGTGTCCACGTCCACCTCAGCTCAATGGACTGTCCATCCTCAAAGCTGAAGTGACGGGCAACTTGCGTTTTTTTTTCTCTCCATAAACTCTTGAATGTAGGATAGAAGACAGTCGATGAGGGTAACTACACGATTATTGCTTTCATTATATGTCATATCACACAATATCTGTTCTCCTGTAAGTTACGCGAGCTAAAGGTAAAAAAATAAATAATGCGGTGATGACGTCATGACCGCGGTAGTGGCACGTCACCGCCGGTATTGCGGTGATGCGGTTATCGTCACAGCCCTACCTACAATAAGAGTTTTTTGGACACTCAGGGGCAGCAGAAACATGTTGTCAACACAACACTAACATAGTATCACCGTTTTAACTTGAAATGGTGAAATAGTTGCTTATGTACAGATCCAGTAAATACGGAGCAACATTATCATTCATTTGAAGTTGTATTTGAGTCCATATTTGATAAGTGCAAGTCCAACCTTAACTCTCTTATGACTCTGTTTTTGGCCTCCGCCCACTCCTGAGGGAAATATTTGTCTCTTAAACTGCTCATGTTGCACCTTCTAGTTGATAACTGTCATTTGGTGCTGGGCAGGTAATGTAGTGAGCAGGGTTTAAGAGCTGCTTTCCTCCCACTGAAAACAGCTGCCTGCTCTGGCAGAAAAAGACGCTGCCGATAGCGGCGAGAACGAATCAAACGGTAAAGTAGCCATGTGCGGCGAGTGACCCCTTTCATACAGAGAGGCAA